>NC_134783.1:9277398-9279898 GCF_046742065.1 Oratosquilla oratoria
CCTACCAGGGGTTTCTCACTTCCCACTTCGTGAGAGTGGCGTGAGTGAGCGAGTAAATTCGTTTGCTGCTCGTCTTTCCTTATCTTTGCGGTCCTTCGGGTCCCTCCCCGCCAACCACTGACGAATCTCGACCTGCTCTCTTGGTTTTTCTCTTTTGGACTTTGTAGAGCTCGTTTTCGAAGACTCTGGACTTCAGAGACTCTGGTCCCTAAATCCGCATTTTGGACTTTTCCAGAACTTTTAAGTCTTTTCCAACTCCATTACGGTCCTCAAAATGTCTAATTCTTTGGTGTCTGGTCGAGATCGTTACGTTCTTCGCCGACACCTCCTCAAGCCACGTTCTGTCGTAGAACGTCCTCCGTAGGAAGCATTTCCCCGAGGTCACGGTCGATGGTCGGTTGCGTAAAGCCCCCCGTGTGTCATTTGCCGACCGGCGGCTCCTCCTCGATGGGTCCTCGGCCAGCCGGCGGTGTTCAAAGTTCCATGTGGTATCTGCCGACCGACCTCATGTCTCTCCTCGTGCGGTCATCGGTCGGTTGGCGGTCTTAACTCATCCCGTGTGGTCTCTGCCGGCTGGCCTCGCTTCGCGCTGCATTCCGTGTGGTTTGAGCCGGCTGGCCTCTTCTCGTGGATCCTGGGCCAGCCGGCGGTGTAAAGTCCCATGTGGTGTCAACCGGCTGGCGTCTTTTCGTGGATCTTGGGCCAGCCGGCGGTGGTAAAAATTCCCTTGTGGTTTGAGCCGGCTGGCCTCTTCTCGTGGATCCTGGGCCAGCCGGCGGTGCTAAAAATCCCATGTGGTTTGAGCCAGCTGGCCTCTTCTCGTGGATCCTGGGCCAGCCGGCGGTGCTAAAAATTCCGTGTGGTGTCAGCCGGCTGGCCTCTTCTTGTGGATCCTGGGCCAGCCGGCGGTGTTAAGTCCCGTGTGGTATCAGCCGGCTGGCCTCTTCTCGTGGATCCTGGGCCAGCCGGCGGTGTAAAGTCCCGTGTGGTTTGAGCCGGCTGGCTTCTCGTGGATCCTGGGCCAGCCGGCGGTGGTAATTTCCCGTGTGGTTTGAGCCGGCTGGCCCCTTCTGTTGTGGTCCTCGGCCAGCCGGCGGTATTGCAGACGCGAAAAATCTCCTCCGACTCTTCCGAGGAGCCGGTGGGAGCGAGTCAGGTCTCGCCACACCAAAGAGGACATTCCAGATGATGATAATTGTTATATCTTTTTTATTGTCATCATTATGGTTATTATCATTGTCTCTATTGTTGTTATAATTTTTATTATCATTATTGTTATTATTATTGATTATAATCAAGAAAAATAATATTAATGATAATTATTATTAATATTATTGTTCTTGTTATCATTATTGTTGTTCTTGTTTTCATTGAGAGATGACAGATGGTGAAGAATAGAGACATGGCGGGAGAGATTGAGGGGGCGAGGGATATATACATATATATATATACATATATATATATATACATATATATATATATATATAATGTATGTATATATATATATATATATATACATATACATATATATATACCCATATATATATACACACACACACATACACACACACACACACACACACACACACACACACACACACACACACACACACACACACACACACACACAGATATATATATATATATATATATATATATGCATATATATATATATGCATATATATACATATATATATATATACATAGATATATATACATATACATATACGTATATATATACATATATGCATATATATATATACATATATGTATATATATATATACATGTATATATATATATACATATATATATATATATATATATATATATATATAAAGTGTTATGCTGTTAATTACGATGAACCGTACGATTTGAAGATTATCAAATTAAAGAGAATGAAAATATAGAAAAATATCGGTGAGGTTGAAGTTGATCGATGGCGGGCCCAACGCAGGGAAGTGCTTACATTTCTTGTGTACATTTTGTAATTTCCTCGTAAGCACACAATGGACCACTATTTAGAATTGATGGTGTTTCAATAGATAATGTCTTATAAAATTTTTGCATGTAAAATAGGTGTCGGATTCATGCCAGTGTAATTCCATTTCAATCGTAGCAGGCGGGCTTGTTATTTCTAAAAAAAAAAATTGGTTAGGATTAAAGGTTAAAGTTAGGTGGGGTATAATTAGGTTAGGAATTATTCACGAACTCCCCATAGGTTTTTGCAGATAGATCCCTATAACCATATATATTCTGAAACCTTATAACCCAAGGTACTTGGATAACTTTCTTTTATTTGTATCTACTGTGATAAAGTAGTACCCTCTGTCTGTCTGTCTGTCTGTTTGTTCACGAACTCCCCCCAAAACATATATATTCACCATAACGGAGGCTACTTGGATAAGTATATTTTATTTCCAAAGGGCGTCTCCCTCCTCAAATTGATTTTTTTTACTTTCTTAAAAAATTTATTTTTGTTACCTTTTCCATTGAATTATT
>NC_134783.1:9284898-9287398 GCF_046742065.1 Oratosquilla oratoria
TATATATATATATATATATATATATATATATATATATACACACACACACACAAAATATATATATATATATATATATATATATATAAATATATATATATACATATATATATATATATATATATATATATATATATATATATACATATACATACATATCCCAAAGGCTTTTTCTCCCTTATAAGGGAGGTAGCCAAAAAACAAAGGCATAAAAACCACTCCCAACCATTCCATCCTATCATACTTCACTCCCCTTCACCCTCTTCCCTCCCTCTATCTTGGCATTTCCTGGATGACGGGTGATCCCTGTATCTCGACCACTGCCATGGGTCAGAACCAGTGTCACAAGACACAGCACATTCATAGCAAGGCCTCTTCATTAAATCGGCGACCCCCCCTCTCCGTCCCTCATGCAGAAAAGGAGAGGACGGGGAGAAATCCCCTCGGGCTGCGTCAAATTATTTCTCATACATACTCCCTCACCCCATCCCCCACCCATTTCACCTCATGCATCACAACATCATCCATCTACAACCACTCTCCATTCACCCCTATCTTCTGTCCACTCTCGTCCTTACTCAGTAGACATTCCCCTCTTTCCCTAAGCCCCCTTTACCCCATTCATCCATCTCATCCTAGGTCGACCCCTCATGTTCACTCCTTCCACCTCTGCCTTCCACACTTCTTTTACTAGTCTTTCTTCACTCATTTTTTCCATGTGTCCAAACCATCCTAATACTCTTTCATCGACCCTATCTCCCAACTCCCTCTCCACTTCAGTTCTCTTCCTCAACTCCTCATTTCTCACTCTATCCAGCCTAGTAACCCTTATCATACATCTCAGGCATCTCATCTCAAACACATTCAAACTCCTCCTCTCTTCCTCTCTTATGTTCCATGTTTCTGCCCCGTACAGTGCTGTCGGCACAATCACTACTTCATACAATCTCCTCTTAGCATCCATTCCCAAATGTCTATTTCTCATTACACTTTTTAATCCCTCAAGGCATTTACTCGTTTCTCTCAATCTACATTCTACCTCCACCTCCACTCCTCCCTTTCCCGCCACATTCGCACCCAAGCTCCTAAAACTATCAATTTCCTCCAGTCTCTCTCCCTTATTACTCACTTCCAGTCTGCTGCCACTTTCTCCCCTTGTACATCTCATCACCTTACTATTACTGACATTTACCTTCAACTTTCTTTCGCACACCTTCCCAGACTCTGTCACTAACTTCTTCAATCCATCCTCTGATCCTGCTACAAGCGCAGTGTCGTCAGTAATCAACAGCTGGCTTATCTCCCACTTTTCTCCATTTTCCTTAACCATCTCCAATTCCTGACCCATTACCATTGCATTTACCTCTCGCACCACCCCATCCATGTATGAATTGAACAGCCAGGGCAACGTAACACATCCCTGGCGAAGTACCACCGCTCAAAACACTCACTCTTTTCATTTCTAATCCTAACACAAGCACTACTACTCTCGTAAAAACTCTTAACAACCCTTAAAAGCTTTCCTCCTAGCCCATATATCTGCAGTACCTCCCACAGTGCCTTCCTGCCTACTCTGCCATAAACCTTTTCCAAATCCATAAAAGCCCAAAATACACCCTTACCTTTTCCTATAGCTTTCTCACATATCTGTCTTAACACAAAACTCTGATCTACACAACCCCTACCTGTCCTAAACCCACACTGTTCCTCACCAATTACTCCTTCTGCTCCTCTCCTAATCCCCTCAATGAAGACCCTCCCATAAGCCTTCCCAACTACACTTAACAAGCTGATCCCTCTGAAACTACTACACTCACACTTGTCTCCTTTTCCCTTGTAAAGTGGAACTATACAGGCACTCCTCCAGTCCTCCGGCACTCTACCCTCTCTTAAACAAACATTAAATTACCTCACCAGCCAGTCCGCCATCACTGTACCTCCTTTTTTTAGACATTCTGTATGACATCCATCCCACCCAGGTGCCTTACCTCCTCTCTTCATCTTAACAGTTGCCTTCACCTCATCTTTTTTTATTTCTCCTCCATTTTCCTCACTCATCACTGTCATTTTCTCAGCGCTTCCCATTGCAACTACCTTTCCCTCCTTATCCTCCTTCACATTTAGCAACTCCCTAAAATACTCTGCCCATCTTACTCTTACTACCTTCTCTTCCATTATCATCTTCCCATCTACACCTTTTACCTTTTCTTCCCTACTTGATTCGCCTCCTCTTCCTCTCTTAATCTCTTTCCAATTCTTTTTATTACTTTCAAAATTTTCTGTCATACTCTTACCCCATTTCACATCTGCTCTCCTCTTTGCCCCCTTTACTTCTCTTTTACCTCTCATATGATTCCCTCATCCTATTTTGTAACCAATCTGTGAAATCTCTCTTCTACTCTTCTATAACCTTCTTTGCTTCCTCATCCCACCACTTACTATCCTTCCTTCTATTTCCTCCCATCCTCCTTGTTCCACACACCATCTTTGCACACCTTGTGAC
>NC_134783.1:9297398-9299898 GCF_046742065.1 Oratosquilla oratoria
ATTTAATCCAGTAGTCCACATCCATCCCACAGTATGCTCCAGTTTCTGGAGGAGAAGCACCCTGTCGAAAGCCTTGTCCAGACCTTTAGTACACAAAATCCACCAAGCCCTCCTTCCCTCCCTCCCTCCCTCCATCACAGCACAGCAACCACTCTTGCGTAAAGCTCAACAGGTCTGAGACACACAATCCACTAGATCCGAAACCGTATTAATCCTCTGCAAAATATTTCAAGTCTCCAAGGTATTGTGCGTGTGCTTCCCTTTGATCTAGTATATGCACTCGTATGTACATTTATATATATATATATATATATATATATATACATGTATATATATGTATATATATACACATATATATATATATATATACACATGTATATATATATATATATATATATATACATATATATATATATACATATACATATACAAGCCGCGGGCTTCGCCCTCCCCGGCTTCGCCGGAGGCTTGGCTGCGCAAACAGCAGCCTACGGCCGCAGCTTTCCGCGCTCTAATCCCTCGTTTTCCCCTTCGGCCTCGGGGCGGAACCCCAACACGGGATCCCCAACACGAAGAACGCGAAGAAGAACGCGAAAAAGAACGCGAAGAAAAACGCGAAGAAGAACGCGAGGAAGAAGAACACGAAGAAGAACGCGAAGAAGAACGCGAAGAAGAACACGAAGTAGAATGCGAAGAAGAACGCGAAGAAGAACGCGAAGAAGAACGAGAGGAAGAAGAACGCGAAGAAGAACGCGAAGAAGAACGCAAAGAAGAACGCGAAGAAGAACGCGAGGAAGAAGAAGAAGAAGAAGAAGAAGAAGAAGAAGAAGAAGAAGAAGAAGAAGAAGAAGAAGAAGAAGAAGAAGAAGAAGAAGAAGAACGCGAAGAAGAAGAAGAAGAACGCGAAGAAGAAGAAGAAGAACGCGAAGAAGAAGAAGAAGAAGAAGAAGAAGAAGAAGAAGAAGAAGAGGAACGCGAAGAAGAAGAAGAAGAAGAAGAGGAACGCGAAGAAGAAGAAGAAGAAGAAGAAGAAGAAGAAGAAGAAGAAGAAGAAGAAGAAGAAGAAGAAGAACGCAAAGAAGAAGAAGAAGAAGAAGAAGAAGAAGAAGAACGCGAAGAAGAAGAAGAAGAAGAAGAGGAACGCGAAGAAGAAGAAGAAGAAGAAGAAGAAGAAGAAGAAGAAGAAGAAGAAGAAGAAGAAGAAGAAGAAGAAGAAGAAGAAGAACACCACCTGACCCCGACTTACCCAAGCGCTTTTTCAAGAATATTTTTAGGACAAAGTGTCACCGTAATACCACCTGTCCCCGACTTCCACAGCGTTTTTTAGAAGAATATTTTTATTGAGACACACACACACATATATATATATATATATATATATACATATATATGTATATATATATATACATATATATATATATATAATATCTATATATATATACATATATATATGTCTATATTATATATATATATATATATATATATATATATATATATATATGTGTGTGTGTGTGTGTGTGTGTGTGTGTGTGTGTGTGTGTGTGTGTGTGTGTGTGTGTGCGTGCGTGTGTGTGTGTGTGGATAATGTTATGATGCGTGGAAGGGAGTTGGTGGGGATGTGGGGTGAGAGAGTATGCGTGAATTAAATTTGACGCAATCCGAAGGGATTTCTCCCCGTCTTCTCTTTTATGCATGAGGGGATGGAGAGAGAGAGGGTCACCAATTAAATGAAGCGGCCTTGCTGTGGATGCTCTGTGTCTTGCTGCATTACTTCTGACCCAGGGCAGTCGGCGACATGCAGGGATAACCCGCCATCCACGAGGAGCCAAGAAAAGAGGGAGGGAAAGGTGGTAAATGGGTATGTGGGGATGAAATGGGTACCATTTGACTTTTGGCTACCTCTCTTGTAAAGGGGAAAAAGCTCTTGGTACGAGTATATATATATATATATATATATATATATATATATATATATATATATATATATATATACATGCACGCATTATTTATGTGTATCATATATTGTATATACTCATATATATATATATATATATATATATATATATATATATATATATATATGAGTGGAAGGGTGGTGAGGTAAACACCAGGAACCGTTGGAGTTTTTATTTCTAACGTTTCGTCCTGAAAGGACTTCCTCAGAGTGTACACAAACAAACAATTGACAGCTTATATACCCACAGTTTATCCCGTTCCTCCCCGTTCGTCTTCGCTCCTCATGCACCCCCGTTCGGCATCACGAAGAACCAAGCTGGCCGTTACTCTCGCCAACTTTACAAATCCATCACGGTGGCTGCTACATGGATGTAAATTTATATAAGCTGCCTCAATTACTTTTCTTCTCTGTTTTGTTAGACCTTTATGCAGCACCTCTGTTCTTTCCCAATCTGGTAGGTGGACAAAGTTGTCAAGGTGAACCACTAATGAATTTGATGTTCTGTGAGCTCTGATGTCGCTTTTGTGTTCATAGGTACGTTTC
>NC_134783.1:9312398-9314898 GCF_046742065.1 Oratosquilla oratoria
CTGTGTGTATATGTATGTATGTATGTGTGTGTGTGTGTGTGTGTGTGTGTGTGTGTGTGTGTGATTGGTATGAATAAAATCACCTGGCGACAACTAGAATAAAACAATGAATACTTCTACGGGGGGCTGCCACGAAGTTGGATGAAATAGCCCGTCGACAGCAGGAATAAAAGTAGAAATGCCGTCAGGTACGGAACAGGTTAAAACCGCCAATGCATACCCGATCCCCTGCTATCCATCCTTCCGAATCCTCTCTCCTCCGAGAGGACAGAGTCCACCTGGACAGGCTGCGGTCCAGCCACCATCTAACCCCTACTCGTAAGTTACCGGAAGAGGCTGGATGACCACATCACAGATAAGTGTCCAGGATGTAAGACTTCACCCCATACTAGACAACACAATATAGAAGACTGCATTGTACACAAGCACACACGCCAACAACACAATGTATACTCTCTATAAGGGATTTGTGGGAAAACCCGTTCCAGCATGCGTTCCTCAGGGAGACGGGACTGCTCGGCTCGACAGTTTAGGAAACGACAACAACCATCTATTATACACTTCAACACAATATCTATTACAAGTATATATTTTTCTGGCCAATGCTGCCAGACGATGCCTTTGATAAGAGAGGGTGTTAAAACTATCTCGATGACAATCTTTTAATCTTTAAACTTTAACTTGATGTCATACGATCTATACGTCCAGCGTTGCCAGACGATTCTATTTAGCCTGAGAGTCTGATGTACGTACTCCGGGGAAGGGTGGTGAAGTTGTATGAACTCCGGGGAGGGGTGGGGGAGTTATGTTTGTGAACAAGTGAACGGGTGTAAAAGTTTTATGAACAACTTTTATGGCCGTGTATAATACGGCCTCAATCGTAAATCGTCTATGGCACTCTCGGTATAGTGCCGTGTGCCACGTGGGAGAGGTACCTTGCTGTGGCACGTTGGTTTCGGTCTCTCCTGACACCCACGTGAACCTGTGTTCGAATCCAATGAATACCGGTGGCTACCACTTACCCTTGTAGCCCGAGCACATAGGGCAAAGGTGACAGTTTCTGTCTCTTCTGATACCCAAGTGGATCCGTGTTCGAATCCAATGGAGCATTTAGGGCAAAGGTGACGGTTTGGTTCGTAAGCTCGGAGATGCCGGGTGTCACTTTTCCTCTTGTTCCTGCTGCCGCCAGGTGATTTCATTCATCATCATGGCATCCTTTGAGCTCGGTCGGTGGCCTAAAGGTACGTTTTGCTCTGTGTAATTGTTAACCAACTACCACAGCCAGTGGCCGGCGACCTGCATCCTACTACCTGGCATCATATCTAGGTAAGCGCGTTGGTAGGTTCGGTTAATATGATCAGCCTCGTACCTTGCAGTTCGATGCAAAACAGCCCCATTCTAAAACAAAGAATGAGTGCTCTAAACAATCGTTTATCGTTCATCGTCGAGCCGTGAATGATCATCGTTGAGCGATAATTGCACCGAGCACAACGTACCTTAAGAGTGTACTGTTCTGTGTTTCCGCACACGGGTATTGCTTATGTGGTGTGGCGCGTTTGTATCTGCCTCTTATCGATCCCCAGGACACTTTCCCGGTCAAGATGGCGCTATTGGAAGAGAATATCACACTTTGGGTTATTGGGAATTAATACCACATGTATGTATTATTGAAAAGTGGTACCAAATCTGTCACTGAAAGGTAGTACCACACTTCTTGTTACTGGGAGGTAACACCAGACATTGCGTTAATCGAAGATAATACCACCATTTTTGTTGCTGGAAGGTAATACAACGTGTTGCTGAAAAGTAATACTACATGTTACTGCAAGGCAATACTACACTGTGTTACACAAATTATGTTACTGAAAAGTAACAGATTGTGTTACTGGAAAGTAATACCACATTTTGTGTTACTAGAAAGTAGTACCAAGCGTTGTGTTACTGAAAAGTTATGCCGCTCTTTGAGTTACTGAAAAGTAATCCCATACCGTGTTACTGGAGAGTAATGCTTCATGTTATGTCACTGGAAGGTAATTTCACTTCTTGTTACTGGAAGGTAATACCACACATTATGTTACTGGAAGGCAATACAATACTTCGTGTCAAAGGAAGGTAATATCACGCATTATATTACTTGAGGGTAACACCACAGTCGAGACAGACAGATCGAATAAAGTTAGCCCTTTTTTTTTCTTGAAGGAAAGGGCGAATCGAAGGAAAAAATCGACGACATTTTTTGTGTGAACCAGACTTCAGGAACTTAGTAGCGCTTTGGGAAGACAGGGTAGAAACGGGATGAGAGGTGGAGAGGATGGAGGAGGTGGAGGAGGAGCGATGGTGTAAAAAAGCATGAGTAGGAGTAGAGTGTGCCAAAGTATGGGAACGTTGTGGAGGTGATGGTGGATGAGGACGGGGAAGTGGTGGTGGCAAGATATACGAAGGTTGTGAAGGAAGAGGTGGTGGAGAAGTTGGTGGTAGCGGTGGAGGAGGAGGAGGAGGA
>NC_134783.1:9322398-9324898 GCF_046742065.1 Oratosquilla oratoria
GTGTGGAGATTCCTACTGGAATGTACTATCTGTAACAGTGGGAGGTTAGTCACACACTAGGATTTCAGCAGCATTTGACCATATTTTCGGATTTCAACGCAAAAAAATAGAATTAACATTTGTGTCAGTATATCGTTGTGTGTATGTGTGCATGTACATGTATGTGTATGCAAAGTAGATCACTTGGAAAAAGAAACTAACGAAGCAGAGCGCTTTCGTATATTACATCTTCAGTGCAAAAAGTCTTTTGCACTGAAGATGTAATATACGAAAGCGCTCTGCTTTGTTAGTTTCTTTTTCCAAGTGGTCAACTTTGCATAAGTGAACACACGTACCCGTGTTCTTATTAGCATGTATGTGTATGTGAGCGTGCGTGTGTGTTTGTGTGTGTGTGTGTGCGTACGTGTGGGTGTTTGTGTGTGTATGTGTGTGTGCGTGCGTGCGTGTGTGTGTGTGTGTGTGTGTGTGTGTGTGTGTGTGTGTGTGTGTGTGTGTGTGTGTGTGTGTGTGTGTGTGTGTGTGTGTGTGTGTGTGTGTGTGCGTGCGTGCGTGAGTGTGTGTGTGTGTGTGTGTGTATGTATGTGTGCGTGTGTGTATGTATGTGTGCGTGTGTGTATGTATGTGTGTGTGTGTATGTATGTGTGCGTATGTGTGTGCATGTATGTGTGTTTGTCTGTCTATTTTAGCTCTGTATTCGTAAATGAAATACCTTAAAGTAAACTCCAAACTGAAACCTGTGAAAAGTCTAAGGTGAACTTACTCACTACGGTAAATATAACAAAAGAAAAAAATAAAAGATGCATAGAAAAACTCAAAATTGATAAAACACCAGGGCCTGACGGTTGGTGTCCAAGAATTTTAAAGGAAATGAAAAATGAGATTGTTGTTCCATTACAAATTATTTTCAAGAAATCCATCATATCCGGAGATGTTCCAAGAGAATGGAAGCTAGCTAACGCTACTCTCATATTTAAAAAAGGTGACAAAAATAAACCAAATAACTACAGGCCTATAAGTTTGACTTTAATTGTAGGAAAAATAGTGGAAACTATCATCAGAGAAGCTATCGAACACCATTTAGAAAGTAACTGTTTGATAAATGATAGCCAGCATGGATTCAGACGGAAACGTCCTTACGTGACTTACTCGAATTATGACAAAATAAACAATATAGATTGAATATATCTAGATTTTGCAAGATTTTTTTAATTTGTCCCCCACAAAAGACTACTTATTAAATTAGCTTCACACGGAGTAAGTGATAGCCTATTAAGTTGGAATAGTAATTGGTTGAATGATCGAAAACAGAGTTGTTTTATATGGAAAAACTTCTGGATGGAAAAATGTTACAAATGGAGTTCCTCAGTGTTCCGTTCTTGAGCCACGTCTATTCATAGTATATATAAATGATGTAGATCACAGACTGAAATCTATGGTTTCCAAATTTGTTAATACAAAAATGTACGGAAAGGAAATGATCACTTAAATCAATTAGATATTCAAGAAGACTTAGGTAAACTACAGCAATGGTCTGAAAAGTGGATAATGAAATTTAAGAAAAATAAATGCAAGGTTATGAACATGGGTAAAAATAACATTAAGTACGATTACAAGTTATTTGTAAATTTGTTAAAAAAAGTGGATAGTGAAAAGGCTCTCGGCGTAATTATCAGTAACGCTCTCAAATCATCTAAGCATTATATTTCAGCCTCTGAGAAAGCAAATATGATTCTAGGACTGGTTAACCCATCTTTGGAATTCAAATGTCCATCTCTCATTAACAAGCTATATTAATCGTTAGTTCGTCCACATTTGGAATATGAAGTTTCCGTATAGTCATCGAATCTCATTAAAGACATTGACAGACTGGAAATAGTACAAAGGTGAGCCACAAAACAGATTCCAAATATTACAAATCATAAGAAAATCGATTAAAACATATGTATCTATTTTCCTAGAAAAAAAAGCGTAGACTCAGAGGTGACTTGATACAAGTCTTTAAGATTCTAAAGGGAATTGAAAATATAAAAAGTGACAAAAATTTTACACTGAATGAGAATCAGACAAGAAATAATGGTCTCAATCTGTGAGGACATATATTTAATTTGGAAATGGGTAGAAACAACTTCGCCAACGCTGCAATGTAGTTCAATTCGAAGCTTTGAGATTCGTTTAGATAAACACCTAAGCAAGATGCTGTAATGTCTGCCATTTATTTTATATTATTTATTTATTTGTTTGTTATTATTTGTCTGTTTGTTTATTATTATTTATTTGATTATCATTTAATATCTACTTGTTTGTTTATTATTGAACTTTACCTTTTTATTTATTTATTTTATCTAACATTGTTTATATTAATATTATTTTTATTTATTTATTTGTTTATTTATCATTATTATTTCTTTTTCGCATCCGATCTAGTTATGGACTAAAACGTCTGTCGACATGCTACTCCTTTGTAATCCGTTGTAATCCTTTGTATGTGTGTGTGCGTGTG
>NC_134783.1:9329898-9337398 GCF_046742065.1 Oratosquilla oratoria
ATGATGATGATTATTATTATTATGATGATGATTATTATAATAATGGTTATTATGATGATGATCATGATGATTATGATGATGATTATGATAATGATGATTATGATCATTATGATGATCATTATAATCATTATAATCATTGTAATCATTATTATTATTATTATTATTATTATTATTATTATTATTATTATTATTATTATTATTATTATTATCATCATTATTATTATTATTATCATCATTATTATTATTATTATCATCATTATTATTATTATTATCATCATTATTATTATTATTATCATAATTATTATTATTATCATCATTATTATTATTATTATCATCATTATTATTATTATTATCATTATTATTATTATTATTATCATTATTATTATTATTATCATTATTATTATTATTATCATCATTATCATTATTGTTATTATTATTATCATTATTATTATCATTATCATTATCATTATCATTACCAATATTATTACTATTACTATTACTATTACTATTATTATTATTATTATTATTATTATTATTATTATTATTATTATTATTATTATTATTATTATTATTATTATTATTATTATTATTATTATTATTATTATTATTATTATTATTATTATTATTATAGTAGGTACAGTGATGATGAACTGGCCGGTAAGGTTATTTCATGTTTGTTTAAGAGAGGTTAGAGTGCACGAGGACTGGAGAAGAGCCTGTATAGTTCCACTTTACAAGGGAAAATGGGACAAGTGTGAGTATAGTAGTTTCAGTGGGATCAGTTTGTTAAGTATGGGTTTAGGACAGATAGGGGTTGCGTGGATCAGATTTTTGTGGTATGACAGATATGTGAAAAAGCTTTAGGAAAATGTAAGAATGTGTTTTGGGCCTTTATGGATTTGGAAAAGGCTTATGACAAGATAAACAGGAAGGCACTGTGTGCGGTATTGTAGCTACGCGGGATAGAATGAAAGGTGTTAAGGGCATTCAAGAGTTTTTACGAGAGTAGCAGAGTTTTTGTTAGAATCAGGAATGGAGAGAATGAGTGGTTTGAGGTAAAGGTGGGACTTCCCCCGGGATGTGTTATGTTACCTTGGCTGTTCAACTTATACATGGATGAAGTGGTGCGAGAGGTAAAGGCAAGGATAGTGGGTCGGGGATTGGAGATGGTTAAAGGAAATGGAGAAAAGCGGAAGATAAGCCAGTTGTTGTTTGCTGACGATACTGCACTTGTGGCAGGATAAGAGGATTGAGGAAGTTAGTTGAAGATAAATGTGGGTAAAAGTAAGGTAATGAGATGCACAAGGAGAGAAATTGGCAGCAAACTGGAACTGAGTATTAAGGAACACTGGAGAAAGTAGATAGTTTTAGATACTTGGGTGTGAATGTGGCGGAAAGGGAGGAGTGGATGTGGAGATAGAATATAGATTGAGAGGAGCAAGTAGATACCTTGAGGGATTAAAAAGTGTAATGAGAAATAGACATTTGGGAATGGATGCTAAGAGGAGATTGTATGAAGGAGTGATTGGGCTGATAGCACTATATGCGTTAGAAAAATGGAACATAAGAGAGGAACTAAGGATGAGTTTGAATGTATTTGAGATGAGGTGTCTGAGAAGTATGATAGGGGTTACTAGGCTGGATAGCGTGAGAAATGAGATGAGGAGGAGAACAGGAGTGGAAAGGGAGTTGGAAGATAGGGTTGATGAAAGAGTATTGGGATGGTTTGAATACATGGAAAGAATGAGAGAAAAATATTAATAAAAGAGGCGTGGAAGACAGAGGTAGGAGTAAACATGAGGGATCGACCAAGGATGAGACGGATGGATGGGGTAAAAAGGGCATTGTGAAAGAGGGAAATGTCTGTTGAGGAAGGACAGGAGGAGACAGAAGATAGAGGTAAATTGAAAATGGTTGTGTATGGATGACGCTGTAATGCATGAAAGGGAGTGAGTGGGGGATGGGGAGTGAGGGAGTATTTGTGGAAAAAGCAATTGGAGGCAGCCCGAAAGGATTTCTCCCCATCTTCTTTTTTTCTGTATGAGGGGACGGAGATGGGGTGTCACCGATTTAATGAAATGGCCTTGCTGAGGATGTGCTGTGTCTTGCGACTCTGCTTGTGACCCATGGCAGTGAGCGAGATGCAGTGATGACCCGTCATCTAGGAGGAGCCAAAATAAGAGGGAGGGAGGGGTGGTGAATGGCAGTGGAGTATATGGAGGATGGAATGGGTGGGAGAGAATTTTATGCCTTTGTTTTTTGGAGAAAAGGGGGGAGAGGGAAGTGAGATAGCTGGAGCTTAAACCTCATGTTCGCGATTTTTTCCTTAAACTGAATAGTTGAGGATTAGTGCCATGTAGATAGGAGATAGATTATTGACTAAATGAATATATTACAGCAAAGGGGTTAACCAAGAGAGTTTCGCTAAACCCCTTCAGCCTCTGGCTGACCTAATTTGAAGAAATCGTCTCAAAATAACCTAAGCAAAACTTATGAAGGACGTCTTTTTTATTCATTTGTTTGTTTATGTATTTATTCTTATTTTGTATCTGATTTTATTTAATCTTATTCAAAACACATTTTATTTTATCTTGTTATATTTTTATTCAATTTATTTTAGTTTGCTTTATCTTATTGAATTCTATCATAGCTTAGTGTACTTTATTATATCTAATTTTATCTTATTATGTGTTACTTATTTTACTTTATTAATTTCATCTTCTGGTATTTATACCAGGTGTATTCAATCTGCTTTCGTCTACAGCTGATGAGGACTTTCTTGATGCTAGCTAGAATTAAACCTATAAAGGGAGACATGGGCGAGCTTCCGTGCAGTCACCTCCCTCTCGTGACCGCGCTCCACTTAATGAGAGTATCTACCTGCTCATGCATTTGCTGGGAACACGCAATTCATCGGCAGTACTTAGTTCGTGGACTTTACTTCGTGGTAAACGCGTGCCCGAGGTCACTGACCGAACTGAAAATGTGATGTGCCTCTCTTTTCGTTTTTATCTCTTCCCCCCATCCTCACTCCTCTCTCTTCCCGTTTCCCTTCCTCTCCTTGTCCCCTTCCTCTTAACCTCCCCTTCCTATTCCTTTTCCTCTTTCCGTTCCCTTCCCCTTCCTCCTCCCTTTCCTCTTTTCTTCCCATTTCACCTCCACTTCCCTTTACCTTGTTCTCTTCCATCCCTTCCCTTTTTCCTTCTTTCCCATTTCTTTTCATTCACCCCATTTTCTTTCCTTCCATTTTTGTGTACCCTTCATCTCTCTCCCTGCACTCCAAATACATCTTCTGGTCCCTTCTCTTTCAATCTATAATGAATAATCATTTTGATTTATGCATTATTATCACTGTTTTGCTTTGCTCGGTGTATGTGTGTTTGTGTTTATCTGCCGAATAAAGTCAGACGATGGAACGGTGAGTAGATTGGGAGAAAAGGAGGAACGTGGTTGGTCGAGACTGGCCAATAAGGATCTAGGCATTGACCCAGGATCCCGTTTGTGAACCTGCATGGGCCGTTTGTCTTTCTTCTTCTTCTCTAACAATTTGTGTGAAAGTTTCTGAGGTTAGGAACTATGTACATGTCGGAGATTTGAGAGTTGAGAGAAGGGTTTTTGATTTTGATGTAAAGAGCTTCCAATATGCGGAGTCGGGAGGTGTTTCTTTCAGTTTGCTGGATGGAAGTACCTCCGATTAGTATTTCTCTGGTTAGACTAATCCCGTGGACCTCTTGTGAATGGTTCTTTGAAGCTCCGTTTGATAGGTGAAGTGTTAGGCCTGTAGAGCTTCGTGGTGGTCCTTCCAATGTATGTAAAAGGCAGGGCTGCACAGTTCCCTGAAGAATAATTATACCAGCATACACGAGGTAGCTACGTTGAGGCTCTGGGATGTCAGTGATGTGTTTTCTTGTTTTTTTTAGATTATGAAGTTGAGTCTGTCGTCCTTGTTGGTGGTTTCTACACATTTGGAAATTATACACTTTAGGGCTCTTTTTCCTGTTTGTACTGGTTGTTCATGCATGTAAGGTAGTAGAGACGGAAATGTTGTTTCACCCGACGGCAAAATGTTTCAGAAGAGGTCCACAGGATTAGTCTAACTAGAGAAAAACTAGTCGGAGGTACTTCCATCCAACAAACGAAAAGAAACACATCCCGACTCCGCATATTGGGAGCTCTATACATTAAAATAAAAAACCCTTCTCTCAACTCTCAAATCACTGACACGTGCATAATTTAATCTTAAACCTCAGAAACTCTCACCCAAGCTATAAGATTGTTAGAGAAGAAGACGAACGACATATGGCTCATGCAGGTTTACAAACGGAATCCCGGGTCAATGCCTAAATTCTTATTGGCCAAATCTCGACCAATCAAATTCCTCCTTTTCTCCCAATCTGCACCCTAGACTCGCGTATAAACTGTTTCCTTCTTTGCCTGTATCAGAACCTGAAGATGACCTATGTAGGTCGAAAGCTTATCAAAATAAACTGTCCTTCGTCTACAAGAACGTTCAATGTCTTTCGGATAATTTTTATGTGAGCTACTCCCTGCTCACCATTCCATCGTCAGAGATGCAGAATTCCTCAACAAAAAAGTCGTAAACACAGAAGCTGCCGTGAACTTCAACCGAATACATACAAACATGCATATATATATATATATATATATATATATATATATATATATATATACATATATATATATATATATACATATATATATATATATGCAGAGTCCACTAGGAAAAGGAAAAACACACGTAGTCCGAGCGCTTTCGTGATATATTCACATTATCAAGGAGTACAGAAATATGAGAACAAAAAATGGAGATACAGAGTATAAGTAGGACAAGAGAGACATTTACCCTCCTCTCCGAAGCCTGAAAGCTCAGGTTGGGCCACTCGGTGAGGTCGTGGAAACATATTACTATTACATTAACTTTTAAAATATGTACTATTTAAATTACTGACAATATATGGATCTAATTTATATAATCCTAAACTATTATTAATGAGTTGGTCATAATTGCATTTGATAATTCCTGACTCTATGATATTTCTTTCTGTTATATTCTTACATTGTACAATTTTTGAAGCATTTTTCCAGTCAATAGGATGGTCAAATTCACAAACATGTTTAAAAAGTGCACTAGATTCTTGGCCCTTTTTTATGCTGTTTTTATGCTGTTTAATCCTAACCTCTAATTCTTTTCCTGTTTGACCTACATAATATTTGTCACATTTACTACAAGGTATTTTATATACACAGCCTGTAGAATTGTCAGGGGAATTCTTTATGAGAAGATTTTTTAGAGTTGTGTTGTTCTTGAAGGCTACATTTACATTGAAATTTTTAAGAATATTAGGAATCTCTATAAGATTTTCATTAAAAGGAAGTACAAGTAAATTCTTTTTCTCAAACTTTTGTTTTGGTTTCCCTTTGTAAAATGTCCTTTTTGCTTTTTTGAAACATTTGTCCAAAAAGAATTTGGGATATCTCAACTGTGTTCCGATGTCATAAATTTTGTTCATTTCGTCATCCACAAATTCTGGGCTGCAGATGCGCAGGCCACGAAGGAACATGGATGAAAAAGCTGACTGTTTAATTCTATTATGGTGGGCTGAATAGTAATGTATATACGCGTTGACATTGGTTGGTTTTCGGTGAATACTATATCTAAATTTCTTATTGCATCTGTGAATGTTACAATCTAAGAAAGAAATGCATGAGTCTTTTTCAATTTCTATAGTGAATTTTATAGAAGGGACCAATTGATTTAATTACAAAGGTATCAACATTTTCATTGTTAGGCCAAATACAGAGAATGTCGTCGACATACCGAAACCATTTGACCTTCTTGGGAAGTATGTTTGCTAAAAGTTTGGTCTCAAAAAATTCCATGTAGATGTTGCTCAGAACGGCTGATAGGGGATTTCCCATCGCCATCCCAAATTTCTGTTTATAAAATTTTCCATTAAACTCAAATTTACTGTCTTTGATACACATCTCAATAAGGTCAATAATGGTTTTAGTATCATAAGGAAGATTGTGGTGTGGTAATTCTTCCGTTAGAAATTCAAGCAGGTCATCAATTGGAACTCGAGTGAATAACGAGGTAACATCATAGCTGATCATTTTAAAATCATAATCTATCTCAAGTCTATTCAATTTATCAATAAGATCAATATTGTTTTTGACATTTGCTTTTGATATTTTTCCTACGATTGGGTTCAATAGAGTCACCAGCCATTTGGACAGTTTGTATGCTGCTGATCCTATTGAACTTATAATTGGTCTAACAGGGTTGTTTTCTTTGTGTAATTTGATTAATCCATACATATAAGGTAAATTTGGTGAAATGGACATAAATTTCTTAATTAAATTGTCGTCTTTCTTAAATATACTCTTAATTTTCTTATTAAAAGAGCTGTTCACCAAGTCCAACGGATTTTTATTAAGCTCACAATATGTCTCGGTATCCATGAGAATTTCTTTCATTTTTTCTAGATAATCAGTTTTGTTCATTATGATTAAAGTATTCGATTTGTCTGCTTTAGTGATATGAATGTCTTGGTCTTTTTTGAGTTCTTTAAAAGTATTTTCGAATCTTAAAGGACAATTAGCATTACTATTTTTTGCCATTGCACCATATATTATTCCTTTGCAAATATTTAAGTCTTCTACTGTTAGATCACCAAATTTATCTAAATTACAAAAAGATTTAGTGATTTCTACACTTTCTATTCCTTGTTTTGTTGTAGCGAACTTCAAACCATAACCTAGTGCGGCCTTTTCATTACCGTTTAGAACTTTATTGGATAGATTAATCACAAAGTCTGGGTTGGCATGCATGTTCCAATCACTATTATCAATCAAGCTTTTCAATTTTTTGTTTAACTTAGTTTCAGTTTTTGAACATTCAATTCTTAGTTTGTTGTATATATTGTCAAGTAATAAGGTTTTCCAATTATCAGGTACAGTATTCATAAAAACACTTTTCTTTTCACTTAACACATTAAATGCTTCTTTTACTTCAATGTTAGTTATTTCAATGTGTTTTTTGAGGATAAGACGTTGGAATTCATCAAACGGTTTATCAGAAAGTTTAAAAAATCTATTTGGTAAAATAGATTTCGGAATCACTTGTTCGTTGTAGCACATTTTCATAAACTTCAACCGCAACTTGAGTTTATGGGCTTTCAAGAGAGAAGAAGAAAATTTAGTAGCGAAGGGGAACAGTCCAGGGTAGTTCAGACGAAAATTGTTGAAGAGGCTCGTGGTTTCCATTATGCACAAATTTCACAAGTCACACGCGAATCACAAATATGCAGAGTCCACTAGGAAAAGGAAAAACACACGTAGTCCGAGCGCTTTCGTGATATATTCACATTATCAAGGAGTACAGAAATATGAGAACAAAAAATGGAGATACAGAGTATAAGTAGGACAAGAGAGACATTTACCCTCCTCTCCGAAGCCTGAAAGCTCAGGTTGGGCCAC
>NC_134783.1:9342398-9354898 GCF_046742065.1 Oratosquilla oratoria
GTCGAGTTTCTGGAGGGAAACAACCTGTTATTAGATTCGCAGTATGTTTTTTGGCGTCACAGATTGTGCTCAACTATCTTTATAGAGTTCATTCATGTCACATTTCAAGAATATGGCAGGAACAGAACAATCGACATACTTTATCCCGACTTCCATAAGAGGTTAATGTCGAACGTTTGAGCCATGGGCATTAGAGGGGCAGTGTTAATTTGGATTGAAGCCTGGTTGAAAGATAGAAGGCAGCGTGTAGTTATTAATGGGGCATCGTCTAGCTGGTCTGTTACCAGTGGGGTACCCCAAGAATCTGTATTAGGTCCGGTCCTCTTCATCATCTATAGATATAATATCAATGATATAGAATTGGAATTGTGAGCCGCATAGCTAAGTTTACGGATGACACAAAGCATGGATCAAATGTCGCAGCACCTGAAAGTGTAGAAATCTTAGGTCAGACTTAAAGAAAGTGGGAGAGTGGTCTAAGTGGCTGATGCCATTTAGTCTGGATAAGTGCAAGATCATGCATATCGGGCACGCAAACCAGAGGGTAGACAATTCTCTTCTAGTTCATGACATAGCAAGTACAAGACTGGAAAATAATTTTGATGTTCTCAAAACAGTGTACTGAAGTAGAAAAGAAAGCACAAAATATTTCAAGTCGCATTAGAAGACAGTTTCGTTACCTGAACCAAGAAACAGTCTTGACGCTTTACAATTCTCTAGTTCGTCCCCATATAGAATACGCACTCCAATTTTGGTCTCCGAACTTGAAGATGGAGGTGCAGAGGCTAGAATGAGTTCAGGCACGAACAACGAAACATATCTTTCGCCATTAGACACATGGGCTGCCAGAGGCATCTCAAGGCTTTCGGGCTCTTTTCTCTAGAAACCAGGAGATTGCGAGGACAGTGAATAGAGGCTTTGATAACACAAACTATTGACATCTCTTCAGTTTGAACGTGAATCCCACTCTCAATCATGGGTGGAAGCTCAATCCCCCTCGTTACTCTTATGACAAGGTTGATGACTTTTTTACCTATAAACTCTGTTACACTTGGAACAGATTGCCAAAGGACGTGGTGAACAGTTCATCTGTTGAACAGTTCAAAAGTCGATTAGATAAGGTGCTACAAAAATTAGTGGAAGTACTTATGTGAAACCCTGGTAACCTTTTTAACGGTACCTCCTCGGCATGGGTTGTAAAGCCTTTTGAGGCACCGAGATTCCTTGTAACTCCTTGTAACTCTCTCTCTCTCTCTCTCTCTCTCTCTCTCTCTCTCTCTCTCTCTCTCTCTCTCTCTCTCTCCCTCCCTCCCTCCCTCCCTCCCCTATCCCTCCTCTTCCTCCCTCCTATCGGAATACTTAAACGTATTATCATATTCGATTACTATAAAATAATGTTGGGTTACTAGAGGACAATACCACAGTGTTGTTCCTCTAAACGACAGTCATGGATGTTGGCTTACATTAGTGTACCAATACTTTTCAGTAATAGTGGATGTGTAAGAAAACGTGTTCGTTAGTTTCGTGCATTGTATTATGTTCCATTAAACCGAAAAGAGATCAACCCTTTGAGATCCTTCTTGAGCTGAAGAAAAGTGTCGGCACTAGACAGAATAAGATATATGAAAGCGGGCCTTTGTGTTGAAATGGGTTAATCGAGAGGCAGTTAGGGACTGTTCACACTAGCGGTTTAAACCGTGAGGTAACGTATAGTCAAGGAAAACCTGCACGGTTGCGTGTGAGCGTCTCCATTGACTTATACTGTAATTGAACCGCCGCAGTTGAAACCGCTAGTGTGAACAGGGACTTCGTCTGAAACAAAATAGTTTAATTGGCCACTTGGCTTTATTGGATTGATTTTTTTTTTTTAACTTCAACTCTCGAGTGCTCACAGGTCCATTGCAAGTGAATAGAATATTTTGGCATTTGCTAAATCAGAATCATAAGATGCGTTATAAATGATTTTTATTTTGTGATTTTGTTTTGCCAAAGGAACTACGATTTTACTTGCCAAATGGGATTTGGCTTTATTAAAATTGTATTAAACACCATTTAATGTCTCACAAAGGGTGCTTAAGCTGCATTAGGTTGTTCGACGTCAGCCAGAAAATATAAGCACTCTTCGGGTAAACAAAGTCTATCAAATATTGTGGAAAGAAAATGTATATGTAATGTTTTTTTGAAACAAATATATACATTCTTTTTCTCAAGAGTGAGTGATTTTGGTAATATTCCATGATGAGATGGCCAAAGTTGGACTAACTAATTAGGGAATTTTTTAATTAGGTTGGCTAAATCGATTAAGGGGAGGGGGGGAGTCATCCTGTGATTTCCGCGTTACCAGTTTTCAAACAATGAAAACCGGACGAGTCGTTACGACGTCATAACGGAAATAAACGGTTTTCCATGAATTTGAAATATAACGGAAAATGATAGCTGTCCTTTGGTTTGGAACTCTCTGTGCAGTGACCAAAGTTTCTGAGAGTTGATGATAATAATCAATGGGTATTTTATGATTTCTTTTAACATTATCAACATATGTACATAATGTATTGAATATAATTTGATTAAATATACACGATGAAAATTGTGATGAAGCTCACACGACCCAGTGTTTAGCGAGAGGGGTCGTCTGGATTTCCGCATCAACTGAATAAAAGCGTCTCAGGTTAGCCAGAATAAAATAAATCAAGAATGTTTCATCCACAACAGTGCTGACTCGTATGATCTCCCTCAACTGAATAAAGTCGGCTGGCAACAGATACTATACATTTAATTATCAATAAACAAATTAAAACGAAATGTGGTAAAAGTGAATTAGAATGAAATTGAAAAAAAAAAAAAAAATGGGACAATGTGAATTAAAGAGCTGAAAAAACGAAACGCATTGGTACCAAGCTGCCATCCGCTTCGTATTCACTTTGGGGTTTGTTTGACAAGTCTGTCGCGTGTCCAAAAACGGGACGTGATTCCAGTTTGATTGATCATTTGTTATACATCATGCACGAGGCCTGCTCCACCTCCCTCCCTCTCTCTCTCATTCTATCACTGCCCCCCCTCCTTCTCTCTCTCTCTCTCTCTCTCTCTCTCTCTCTCTCTCTCTCTCTCTCTCTCTCTCCTCTCTCTCTCTCTCTCTCTCTCTCGCTCTCTCTCTCTCTCTCTCACTCTCTCTCTCTCTCTCTCTCTCTCTCTCTCTCTCTCTCTCTCTCTCTCTCTCTCTCTCTCTCTCTCTCTCTCTCTCTCTCGCTCTTTCCCTCTCGCTCCCTCTCACTCACTCTCACTCCCTTTCACTTTCTCACTCTCCTTCTCTCTGTCTCTCTCCCCCCTCTCTCTCTCTCTCTCCCTCTCCCTTACTCTCTCTCTCCTTCTCTCCTTCTCTCTCTCTCTCTCTCTCTCTCTCTCTCTCTCTCTCTCTCTCTCTCTCTCTCTCTCTCTCTCTCTCTCTCTCTCTCTCTCTCTCTCTCTCTCTCTCTCTCTCTCTCTCTCTCTCTTTGTCTCAACGTACCACGACAGTATTCGGCTCAAATTTGTTTATTGATTTTTTCACTTTTATTCAATTTCATTTTATTTAATTTTATTTGACCTTATTTGATTTTTATGGTATATTATTTTGTTTAGTCAGAAGCTGCAGGTTCGCTTTTTACCCAATGCATAATACTACTTTTATCTATTCTATCTATGTATCTGTTTATTATATTCATATTTTTATTTATTTGACTGTACATTCATTTCGTTCATCAGGAACGTCAAGGCCATTTTCTTCCCTACTCACCTGATTCATTGCGTCAAACCTCTCACTTTTGTCTTTAGTTTGAGCTTCCAGGCTCATCTCCAGGGGAAGCCATTATAGCATATTAACCTCCCCCAGCACTCCCACCCCTCGTTAGCAGGGCTGGGAGTGTGTGGGGGGGATACCTATGTAACGGCAGCTGCAACACAAAGGGAGTAATATTCTACCTTTTCTCCTCAGTTGCCCAACCCCCTTGTCCCTTCGCTCCTCTCCCCCTATCCATGCCTCCTCCCCCCCTCCTCCCCCCTGGTCTACCCTCCCCTCCTATTTCTTCCCATCCCCTTTCATTGATCTACTCGCCAATTGCATCATCTCTTTTCTACCTCTCCTATTTACGTTTCTCTTCCTTCTCCTCTTCCTCCTCCTCAGTTGGAATGATTTGCTCCCATATAACATTTTATAGTATTAGATTAGGTTAGGTACTGAACAGCCATGTGAGGACAAGTAGGTCTGTTGTTGTTCGTGGGTCCATGTAACTCCATGTAACTCCTCCTCCTCCTCCTCATCTTCCTCATCCTCTTTTTCCTCCTCCTTCTGCTCCTTCTCCTCTTCCTCTTAATCCTCCTCTTCCTTCACTTTCTCCCTCTTGTTTATACACGCACCATGTTAGGTTCAGCATTTCATGACGTGTTCTGCATGCTGAGATATATTAACACGACTGGATGCTGTTTGAATAGCTAAACATATATAAGCACGAATGCATAAGAAAGAGGACGCGCGCTTGCACACACGCACGCGCGCATGCACACAAGTGGCCTGAAGGACATCAAGAAACATAGCTTCGTGTCTGCAGTTTCAACAACTTTCGGAATAAGTTAAAAGAGAGAATACTCGAATAAAGATATACATGAAGTTTTACGGCGACACAAAGAGACGGGATCCCGCCCACACACACACGCACGCACACGAACGCACACACACACACACACACACACACACACACACACACACACACACACACACACACACACACACACACACACACACACACACACACACACACACACACACACACACACACACACACACACACACACACACACACACACACACACACACACACACACACATAAACACATCAATGTCTGCGTATATGTAATCGAGTAGAAAAAGAGAAAATTCCTTTCTATTATTTTTGTTGTTGTAATTTTCTATCTTTCGATCCAGTGCGTGCACGTTTTCCTTGTTCACCTGTCCTTTAAGAAAAGCAAAGGAATGATAACTGAAATGAATGATTTAACGAGTTAGTGACAAAATAGATACATAGATATATATATTTTCATTATTAATGCGCCTCCGGTGGCGTTGAGTTACAATAGATTGATTAAATAAGGAAACAAACATCAAAGGTCCTTAATGTCTCTCTTCCAGTCCGTGACGCCCTCTGTCCTCCCCGCCTCACGAATTTTCTCCCCTGACTTGCCGTTCCCCCCCCCTTTTTTTGTCTTTTCTTTTCTTTTCTTTTCTTTTTTCTTTTTTTCTTTTCTTTCTTTTCTTTTCTTTTCTTTTTTCTTTTCTTTTCTTTCCTTTTCTTTTCTTTCCTTTTCTTTTTGCTTTTTCTTTTCTTTTCTTTTTGCCTTTTCATTTCTTTTCTTTTCTTTTCTTTTCTTTTCTTTTCTTTTCTTTTCTTATTTTGATACTTTTTACTCTTTTCCCTCCTCTTTACTCCTCCTTCCCTTACCCATCTCCCCATCCCATCATTCTCGCGCCTCCTCCTTCCCTTGTTCAGCCTCCCATCTCCTCATTCCCTTCTCCACCCCGTTATCCCCTCATTCTCGTGTCTCCCCCTCAGAGCATTTAACGTTGTCCATCACTGAACTGGGATGAAGCCTACTTATCGCCTCTCAGCAGGCGCTAACCCATTAGCGCGTATTCTTACACACGCTCACGCGCAAACACACAATATAAACACGTAATCGCGTGCGCATATATACGCACACACAGAAACACACATATACGCACACACACTCGGTGGCGCGGTTGGTAGAGTACTTGACTGCCAGTACGGTGGTGCCGGTGGTACTTGGTTCGAATCCTATCCAGGGCTGAAATTATTTCAGTATCGCTGCCCTTCGAGTCGTTACTCCGACTCTCGTGGGCGGGGAGTTGGGTGTGTGTGTGCGTGTAAGGTCATAGCATTACCCATAGATCGGTCATACGAGCTCTGAGCTCTCTTCCGGGAGGGAAATAGCTGTCGATCACGAGTCCAACACGTGATCCAAAGACCAAGATGAAAGACCAAGGTGAATCACACACACACACACACACACACACACACACACACACACACACACACACACACACACACACACACACACACACACACACACACACACACACACACACACACACACACACACACACAGATATACCTGTTAGCTCATTTGCTTATAACTATGTACAATTATTAAGTTACATCATCCTGACCTACTGTGTACCGAAGGCTCACATTCTTCCTTTCGAGTAGAGCTGAAGACTTTGTAGTTTTGGGGTCTTCAGTAATCAAACCCTCTTGTCTACATGCTTGCTTCAGTAAATAAAGATATACGAAAAGATACATAAATAGATATGTATGTGAGAAAATTAATGAAAAATAAATTTATCCATATATATGTGAAAAATAGGTTAGCAGATGATTAGGTAGATTTATTGGAAAATAAGTAGATTATTAATAAATAATAATTGTGATCTAGATGGATTTTTGTGCTTACAAAGTGGAGACGAAACCGACCAATCAACAGCAGGTCACTACTAAAGGAAAATAAGAAAAGCCATGTACACTGATAGAATTAAATTTTCTATATTTGTTATCAATTACACACTGTAATTCAGCATAACGGTGTGTCTGGTTACCTTGACTTAGGGCATTCTGGAGGATTTTGTTTAGTTGAATGAAGGTTCTCTCTCTCTCTCTCTCTCTCTCTCTCTCTCTCTCTCTCTCTCTCTCTCTCTCTCTCTCTCTCTCTCTCTCTCTCTCTCTCTCTCTCTCTGCCTCTCTCTCTCTTTCTCTGCCTCTCTCTCTCTCTCTCTCTCTCTCTCTCTCTCTCTCTCTCTCTCTCTCTCTCTCTCTCTCTCTCTCTCTCTCTCTCTCTCTCTCTCGGTCTCTCTGTTTCTGCTTCCCTCTCTCTGCTTCCCTCTCTCTCTCTCTCTCTCTCTCTCTCTCTCTCTCTCTCTCTCTCTCTCTCTCTCTCTCTCTCTCTCTCTCTCTCTCTCTCTCTCTCTCTCTCTCTCTCTCTCTCTCTCTCTCTCTCTCTCTCTCTCTCTCTCTCTCTCTCTCTCTCTCTCTCTCTCTCTCTCTCTCTCTCTCTCTCTCTCTGTGTGTGTGTGTGTGTGTGTGTGTGTGTGTGTGTGTGTGTGTGTGTGTGTGTGTGTGTGTGTGTGTGTGTGTGTGTGTGTGTGTGTGTGTGTGTGTCCAAACAAAAAGTTTTATTCAGCTGAGGTGTGCAATTACAATAACTGAGTAGTTAATGGTTGTACGGCAAAAAAGAAAAATGATGACTTGGACTGAAATATTACGAATAAAAAACGGGATTTAATTTTTCATGTATGTTATCGCCCTCAGACTCTTTTTTTATTTGATTCTTTTTTATTTTACTTTTTTATTATTTTTCTATCAGCGCTACCCTCCATTATGGTGAAAAGAAAGTAGTGAAAATATCGAATACCGCATGCTGAACTCTGCCGCAGGGCAAAAATGCATTTTGCGAATATACACACACGTCTGTGAACGCATACGTACACACACACACATCTACGTACACACGCACACACGTGGAAGTATAGATGGAGCCCGGTATGGAAGTTAGTTGGGGCTCATTTAACCCTTCAAAAGGATGCAATCTTCTTGGGGGAAGGTTGCTTTTATCCTTCCTGACGCCAGACGATTTAATTCAGCTGAGAGGAGCCCAGTCCCTCTAAAGAGGCTATCATACTGGGCTATTTATCCTCTGACATTCTACCTTCAAACTTCATTTGAATAACTAGGATATGACTTTGCTTACAGAAATCTTGGGCTTCTCTAAGGACATCACAACAGCATGTCTAACTTTCTTATGCGTTTACAATCTCTTAGTTTATCATTCAGCTTTGACGGAAAAATATTTTGATATTTGGAGATTTGAAAGATGAAATATTGTAACCGAAGTCGTTTTTAACTCGAACGAACTCTCAACTGTCGGCGCTGGTGAAACCCGTGGAAGCCCCTTTAGTGGTGAGTCCTTTGTAGATTACAGAAATTTAGCGAGAGCTCCACACTGAATGGAAAGGGATTTTGTTACTTTTTTCGGAACTGACAAAAATGAAAATGGCATTTGGAGAAGAGGAGACTCGTAGAAAAGTTAGACGTTCTCTCGTTCCATAAAGAGTACCCTTTGTGCCCGTAGCACCTTTGATTAAAGAGTAATGCATTCATATGGAGGACACCTCGGTTATGCGAAAGGAAAATGGTAAATCATGATACGGATGCAAGTGTAGATGCATATTGATTCACACACACACACACACACACACACACACACACACACACACACACACACACACACACACACACACACACACACACACACACACACACACATATATATATATATAATATATATATATTTGCGTGTGTATATATATATATATATATGTATATATATATATGTATACATATATATATATATATACATATATATATATGTATGTATGTATATATATATATAGTATACATAGGGCGCAGGTTCTCCTTGATACACACTGAGTTAAACACCACAGGATTGTCACAATTATTTATCTTCTTCCTGATATTCTCAATTCTCCTCACTATAGTTCTGACTTTGGGAGGGTGATCGAAAACCAACTGTGCAAAGTTATCCATATTGATAACACAATTTGACGTTTCGACTTCAAGGAGTCATTCTCAAAATAATTAAAATTGTGTTGATTGTTGATTGCAATTATTTTGAAAATGACTCCTTGAAGTCCAAACGTCAAATTTTGTTATTAAAATGGATAAATTTGGACAGTTGGTTTTCGATCACCCTCCCAAAGTCAGAACTATAGTGAGGAGAATTGAGAATATTAGGAAGAAGATAAATAATTGTGACAATGCTGTGGGGTAATGCCCATTCAATCTATTATACTAACAGCATTATAGTAAGAAAATTAATAGAGTGTAGTTTGATCCATACCACCAATGATCAAAATACCAACCTACACAAGAGCTTATATAAACTTGACAATTTCATCTGTCAAGAAATAAGCAAAATAATAACAGGTAAAATGTAACCCTGCGACTGTGACCTAATGTCGCTCCACCCTCATTAGTGGACGCATTGAATTGACCCTTGCGACCTGGCTTGACCGCCTTCCAGGGGGTAAATTTCCTCTACCCTTATGTAAAATGTCCTTGTTCCTTTCTCATGTATATATAATCTATGTATTTCTATTAGCTATGTACTTTTTGCACTGAAGATGTAATATACGAAAGCGCTCTGCTTCGTTAGTTTCGTTTTCCTTTTTCCAAGTGGTCTACTTTGCATATATATATATATATATATATATATATATATATATATATATATATATATATATATATGTATATATATATATGTGTGTGTGTGTATATATATATATGTATATATATACATATATATATATGTACATATATATACATATATATATATATATCCATATATATAAGAGGAGTAGAGGGAAACACACAAGTAGAACAGGAGTTTATTGCTTGACTAGTTTCGCACAGTGATGCTTCTTCAGAATATATATATATATATATATATATATATATATATATATATATATATAAAATACATATATATAAGAGGAGTAGAGGGAAACACACAAGTAGAACAGGAGTTTATTCCTTGACTAGTTTCGCACAGTGATGCTTCCTCAGAATATATATATATACATGTATATAAGAGGAGTAGAGGGAAACACACAAGTAGAACAGGAGTTTATTCCTTGACTAGTTTCGCACAGTGATGTTTCTTCAGAAGCATCACTGTGCGAAACTAGTCAAGGAATAAACTCCTGTTCTACTTGTGTGTTTCCTTCTACTCCTCTTACAACCTGTCAGGATGTCTTCACATACATACACACACACACACACACACACACACACATATATATATATATATATATATATATATATATATATATATATATATTCAAAGAAATTACATAAATACGTGATAAACTATTTTTTGCAGAAACCACTGGGAAATGAAAAATACGGTTCCCGAACGTTTTTGTCTTTTTAAAACATCTTCAAGGGTACAAAGTAGTCATACAAAAAGTGATAATGTATACAAACCTTAATTTAGCATAAACTTATTGTTACTTCATTGTGCTCTTCTCTTATGAAGTCCCATAAACTGAAACTTCGCCTCAAATGCTTGAAAATATTTTTGGATGAATAAGTTATGCCCAAATCCATTCTCAACAATCATTTGTTGAAACTACAACAAAAGCCTTTTGAAGTATTTAAAAGGATTCTTTTGCAAAAAACACATAGACATCATTAAAATTTATGTGAAGAAGTCTTTTAACATCACCAAGGAAAAGAAAGGTATTTTTCATAATGTTATTCCAATGGAAAGTGAAATTATTAGATTTTGTTTATGCAAAATTAAGGTTTGTTTGCCAGAAAGTGGATCTTATTCTTAAAAAAAGTTGAAATAATTCATTAGTAATAGTGGTTGGAATAAGGATGCCAACCCTAAATTTGTGCTTAATCTTTCGGACAAACAATTGAATCACGACGGGAAATGTACTTAAGGATATGGGTTGAAAATCGTCACCAATAATCAACAGATGAAGTTTGTGGAAATTGCTAAGAGTTTTTGCACTTAGGAAAAATATAATGATATTCCAACACAAGACATTAATAATTGTAAAGATTTTTGTGTACAATGTTTTATCCACTTCATGCCCACCTAGCGTGCCTAAACGTTTCTTCAATACTTTCTATAATCTTAAAAAGGATAAAGACTTACACATCATGAAATCGGATAAAAGCAGTTGCATAGCCATTATGAACAAAATTGATTACTTAGAAAAATAAAACACTGTTAAGTGATAAAAAACATGCAAAAATTGACAAGAGTCCTCTAGAAAGTGTTAGTTGTGAGTTTAACAAGAAGCTTAAAATAATTATAAAAGGTAACAATGATTTGATAAGAATATTTTTACTGTATCTCCTTCACTTCCGTACATGTATGGTCTAATCAAAATGCATAATTTAAAAATCCAGTCAGAACTATAACTTATTCTATTGGGTATTGCACATATAAGTTATCTAAATGGCTAGTGTCTCTTCTAAGTCCTCTTGTTGGAACAATTTCCCAGTCACACATCAAGAATAATGTTGATCTAACCAAAAAGTTGCTTGGACAAAATATCACCTTTGATTTTAAGCTGGTTAGTTTTGATATTACAAGTTTATTTACCCGAGTCCCAGTGTTAGATTTGTTAGGATTTCTGGAAGAAGAATTAAAGAAACATGACTTAACACTCCCTACTCATACTATCGTTAGTTTAATTGAATTATGTGTAATAGACTCTAAGTTTGAATTCAATGGGAATTTCTACACTAAAAAATTTAGTATTGCTATGTGGAGTTGTTTTCTCCAATTTTGAGCAATTTGTACATGGAGTTTTTTTGAAAGAGAGTTATTACATAACAGTCTTCCTACTAATGCAGTTTGGTATACGATAGATATGTTGACATATTGCATTTGGCCTCTTGATCAACCTTTGGATTCTTTTATGTTAGAATTGAATAGTTTGATGCCGCCCATTACATTGACAGTTGAGAAAAAAAAAATGATATATTATCAATTTTAGATGTAAACATTTACCGTTGTGAAAGATAGTTTAAATTTGAAGTTTATATAAAGCCGACCAATATACTTTCTTACATTCATTTTTACTCTTATCACCATCAAAACACCAGATTGCCCGTTTTTCATCAATACTTTTGCTACGTACATAGACGACATCTTCATCACCACCAAGTCCAACCAAGATGTCACCAGCCTGATTTCAGCCTTTCGGGACAACTCCCGTCTGGCCGCTGCCTCAATACCCGTCGTGAATGCCCTGCTGCTTATAAAAGATCCGTGGTTGCAGTATACATCAACAGAGCTCTGACCCACTGTAGTAGCTGGAGGGAGACCCACAAGGAACTCGACCGTGTCCGTCAAATCCTTATTAACAACGGGTGCTCTGACCAGATGATCATAGGCGTTATAAAGATGAAACTAGATCAATATGCCACACCATCCCGGCTCCAAACCCTTCCAGCGACAAAATCACCATTAAAAGCATCATAAAAAGAGGAAAAAACTCCCACTGATAAAGACACTTTCATTAACATCAAATTTTTCAGCAAGCCAAACCTGATCAAGTCCTTAATAATTTGAAATAACACAGCACCCAAGATCCCGAAAGAAGCCTCTACCAATTTCATATATAAGTTTTCATGCCAGGAGGCCGCTGTGACGGCTCCAATTCTTATATCGGTAGAACCTCAACCACACTGAAAAGACGCCTCCAATATCAACGAAACTATGGATCTATCTTCCAACACTTCATTGGCCACCACGAAATGGAGCCACCTCTGAGCATATTAATAAAAAAAACAAAAAAAAAACATTATACTCCACAGAGAAGATAATTTCAAAAGACTACAGATTGTGGAAGCTGT
>NC_134783.1:9359898-9362398 GCF_046742065.1 Oratosquilla oratoria
TCCCAGTTTCACCGTCATCCATATTATCCTTGAAGAAATCTCCTCCCACTCCCCCACACTTTTACCTACCTCTTCACTTACTAGCATAACCACTCCTTCTGTCCCTCGTCTTCTCTTTACTTCTGACGACTTCCCAACTACACTCCCAAACTCAAATTCACCCCTACCTTTCAACTTAGTTTCACTCAATGCCAACACATCTATATTCTCACAAACATATTGCCAATCTCTTCCCTTTTGCTCTCATTTGTACCACATCCACTTACATTAAAAGACCCAAACCTTAGAGTTATGATTGGAAAACACCTCCCGGACCCTCTTATGCCTTTACTTTTTTTAGGAATGTCCCCTTTGGGACGACAGAGAGTAGGATGCCTAGTCCTATCTCCGTCCCGTTTTTGTTGCCTTTTATCCCTCAAGTGTAAACACTCCGTGAAAGTATTCTCTCTCCTCTACTATAGGATCCGGAGGAAAAGGATATGAATATTCAGAGAAGTGGTACAAGACAGTATTAAGAGTAGGGGGGACAGCATAACGGAGGGACAGCTGCAGTATAATGAAGTAGCATCATTTCTCTATGACACAAAATAATGTTTGGCTCTAGTCCACGGGGGAGCCCCATATAGACCCTAAAGTATCAACTGCATGTTTATATATATATATATATATATATATATATATATATATATATATATTATATATATATATATGTATATATATATATATATATATATATATATATGTATATATATATATTCATATATACATACATACATATTTACATAAACACACACACACACACACACACACACACACACACACACACACACACACACACACACACACACACACACACATATATATATATATATATATATATATATATATATATAAATGCACACACAATGCATACACGTACCCACTTTCTTTCTTTGTGGATGTGTACGAAAACTCATATGTGTCTGTCCGTGTGCATGTGCCTCTGCATTATGTGGATAGACAGGTATTTGTCTTAACTAAATACAGAAATATTAGCTAATCCTCCGTGGACGTGCACGTAACGAGAACTTGCAAGACTTATGCTTAGTTAGAAAGGATTACAAAGGATTACAAAGGCGGAGCATGCCGAAAAGAGATCTTTTGGTCCATATCTAGGTCGGATGCGAAAAAATCATAATAATGATTAGTAAATGAATAAACAAATGGATAAATAAAAACTATGATAATGTAGATAATAAGTAAAATACATAAATAAATGCATATGTATAGTTAAATAATAAACAGGTGAATAGTAAATAATAATAAATTGACATATAACTAATAATAAATGAGAATCAAGCAGATAATAAACAAACAGACAAATGTTAACAAAACAAATAATATAAAATAAATGATAGTCATTACATCTTGCATAGGTGTTTATCTAAATGATTCTTAAAGCTTCGAACTGAACTACATTGCACTGCCTCTGCACGAAGTTTATTCCATTTATTAACTACACGGTTGGCGAAGTTTTTTCTACCCACTACCAAATTAAATCTATTTCCAGACAAATTGAGACCATTGTTTCTTGTCGGATTCTCATTCAGTGTGAAAATTTGGTCACTTTTGGTGTTGTCAATTCCCTTTAGAATCTACGCTTTTTTAAGGAAAACAGATTAATATGTTTTGGTCGATTTTTGTATGATTTATTTTTGATATTTGAAATCAGTTTTGTGGCTCGCCGTTGTACTTTTTCCAATCTGTCAATGTCTTTAATGAGATTCAATGACCATACGAAAACAGCATATTCCAAATGTGGACAAACTTACAATTTATATAGCTTGTTAATGATTGATGAACCTTCCAAGTGAAAAGATCGCACAATCAGTCCTAAATCTTATTTGCTTTCTCAGAGGCTGAAATACACTACTTAGATGATTTGAGATCGGTACTGATAATTACCTCGAGATCCTTTTCACTATCTACTTTTGTTAATGAATTTCCAAATAACTTTCAATCGTACTTACTGTTATTTTGACCTATGTGCATTACCTTTTAATTTACTTGTGTTAAATTTCATTAGCCAGTTTTCAGACCATTGCTGTAATTTATCTAAATCTTCTTGAATATCTAATTGATTTAAGTGATCACTTGCCATTCCGCACAGTTTTGTATCATCAGCAAATTTGGAAACAGTAGATTTTAGTCCGTGGTCTATATTATTTATATATACTATGAATAGAAGTGGCCCAATAACGGAACCCTAAGGAACACTACTCGTAACATTTTTCCATCCAGAAGTTTTTCTATTTAAAACAACTCTCTGTTTTCGATCATTCAACCAATTACTAGTTAAGCTAATTTAGTAAGTAGTCTTTCGTGGGAGACGGTATCAAAAGCTTTTGTAAAGTCTAGATATATTAAATCTATATTGTTTCTTTTGTCATAATTCGAGATAACTGTGTTGTAGAATTCGAGTAAGCTAGTCACGCAAGAACGTTTCCGTCTGAAACCATGC
>NC_134783.1:9372398-9377398 GCF_046742065.1 Oratosquilla oratoria
CCATTAGTGTGTGTGTGTGTGTGTGTGTGTGTGTGTGTGTGTGTGTGTGTGTGTGTGTGTGTGTGTGTGTGTGTGTGTGTGTGTGCATTATATGACCATCATTACGAGCGCTGTGGTATTAATATACTGCAGATACTAACTGTACGGTTGTGGGTACTTGAGCTCAGCTCCCAGGAGGTCTTAGCTCCTTGGCCTTAAATCTAGAGTTTATAACTGGGACTTCGTGTTTTATCTCCGTGTCATGCACTAACAACAAACGTTGGAACATCGCGTCTGTCTCAATAGGTTTTGTTCAACGAAACTTTATGGCACGTTTGTATTTTGATACTCGTCTGTTCTGTCTCTCTCTCTTTCTTTGTGTGTGTGTGTGTGTGTGTGTGTGTGTGTGTGTGTGTGTGTGTGTGTGTGTGTGTGTGTGTGTGTGTGTGTGTGTGTGTGTGTGTGTGTGTGTGTGTGTGTGTGTGTGTGTGTGTGTGTGTGTGTGTGTGTGTGTGTGTGTGTGTGTGTGTGTGTGTGTGTGTGTGTGTGTGTGTGTGTGTGTGTGTGTGTGTGTGTGTGTACGTGTCTTTCACATACAAACACACACATAAAACACGCACACAATGCGTTTCTACGGTAGACAAAGGAATAGACAAAGGACATGCATACAAGTTAAAGTGAGTTATAGAGTGATTATCTAACAGATGATTCATGGTAGCAGTGTCATAATGGGATGAGAATTTACATTATACACTTTTGATTCCTTCGCTTCGACGAGGCTTCTTGCAAATTTCATTCGAACTTGTAGTAGACAATTTTCTTCAGCCTTAGGAATGAGCTTGTGTATAAGGCATTGATCTTCAGAGCACAGAGGTTGTCCTACAGCTGAATGAAATTGCCTGGTTTCAGTAAAAAAGAACATGTCATTGGACAAAAGCATCCAATCGATCAACTGCGCAAGAGTGACACATCATACACGGAGAGAGTCTAACGATGACGCCGTCTCTGTGACGTCATCATTACGTCATAACTTCCTGATGGTTTATGTCAGGATAGAGGCAACTGTAGTGGACCAAGCAGGTATTTTCCGTCACCTCCTAGACCTTCAGGAAAAGGAAGCCCATTGGCTAAGAAGAGAAAATGGACTCCCGGAAAACAAGTTGAAGTTGATGGACAAGGATCATGGGGATTATATGGAAGAGGTTAAAATTACCAGTGGATTCCTATGTGGCGAGTTTACATGAAGAATATAGAACAAACATGGGAGGTTTGGAAGATGATTATCACCACTTACTCAGAGAACTTCGTGGCCTTCAGTCCCAGGCTGCAAAGAAGGTCCTCGAAGAACCTGAAGGCAGGAAAAAAGCCAAGACTCTTTTCGACACGAACTCTTTCCAGAAGCATGAATAAGAAGGTTTATAGATGGTTCCAGGCCGCTAAGAAGGTTCTTGAAGGACCTGAAAGACTCGGCCCTAAGGAAGGCAAAGGACCAGAAGCCAAGACTCTTTTCGAAGCAGACTCTTTGCAGAAACCTGAAGAACAAGGTTTCTGGATGATCCCTAAAGATGTCAGTCCTAGGCTGCTAAGAAGGTTTTCGAAGAACTTAAAGGCCTTGTCCTCAAGTAGGATAAAGGACCAGAAGAGGCCAAGACTCTTTTCGACGCAGATTTTTTTTTTTTTCCAGAAGCCTGAAGAAGAAAGTTTCTGGATGGTCCCCAACGAGGTCTAGAAGTCCCAACCAGATCTGCGCGGTGGGCTTGGACTCCCGTGGACATCCACGAAGAATAAAATGCCCTGAACACTTATTCGAACCTCTCGAGGAAGTTCGCAGTCGACGACGTCAGGGAGATGGATTTAGTGGAGTGCAGTTCCTGAATAGGATGAGGACGAAGAAGAGCACGATGCTCCTTTGGCTCCTCCTTTGTCACGCCCTGAGGAATTCATCGAAGTTCCCCAGACTCCTCTTAGCCTAAGGGCAAACTAAGACGCAGGCGACACAAGTGATATAACAAAGAACAAAGGCAGACTTCCTGTTGTTGAATGGAAGTACAGTTTGAATTTCTCTCTCACTTGAAATGCCTTTAGATGTACTACCTCAACATTTCAAGTGAGGGAGAAGTTCAAACTGTACATTTCAATTCAACAACAGGAAGTCAGCCTTTGCTCTGCGCTGCGTTGTATGAGTCGCCTGCGTCTCAGTTTGCGCTTAACCATACATATGCTAAGATACTCCGAGGTAGCAAGAAAAAACATCTTAGGAGTCATGGAAATCGACCCCTGAAAGAACCGACCTTTTCTAAATCATTTGTGTGGGAAGGCACCTGCACGTGCGTCCGGGTGTTCCAGACAGTTAGCGATGTCTCTAAGAGCAGTTGGGCACCAACTAAGAGGAAGAAACTCGGACCGTAAAGGAGCTCTAACGTCAACACAGCCGAAAGAGTTATCGCACTGGGCTATTTTTTTTTTTTTTTTCCACGTCCCACCTTCAACCTTTATTTGAATAACTAGAATATGACTTCGCTTAAAGAATACAGACTTCTCGAAGAACATTTTAACATTATGTCTAACATTAGTATAGGTTTACATTCTCTTGGTTTATCGATCAACTTTGCTATATATGGCGAAAAGATAATTTAATATTTGGAGATCTGAAAAGTAGGATATTGTAACCGAAGTAATTTTTACTCAAACGAACTCTCAACGGTCGGCGCTTGTGAGGCCCGTGGAAGCCCAGTGTGAAAACCCCTTAAGGCCAGAAAAAAAAAAAAAAAAGACCCCCCTTGCGATGCTGAAGGAGAATCCAAATCAGATTCCACGCACTCACAAGACACGACCCCTTGTACCCGACAGCCCGGAAAGGTCCCTTATCGCTGTCAGTTCCGAAAGGACGGGATCATCCTCGTAGCCGGACAGGATCCAGTCCTCGAAGAACTGGACGGCTGCCGACGTGACCGGCTCCCAGAAGTCTTGAAGGACAAGACTCCGTCTTTGTGGTTAGAAAAATAAATGACAATAAAAAAGTAAAAAGATAAAAAGATAATCTATCTATATACCAAGCCCCCCCCCCCACCCCCCCGTTATAATGGAGGTAACCAAGTCAAAAGACACGCATCAACTCCCAACCATTCCACTCCCACCCATTCCACTCTCGTCCACCACCATTTCCTCCCTCCCTCATCCCTGTATCCTGCCCACTGGCCTGGGTCAGAAGCAATGCAGCAAGACACATTACATCCACATCAAGGCCGCTTCACTTAATTGGTGACCTCCCTTTGCAACTAAACTCTGATGTTGCAAGATGATTGACGGGAATATTCAACCCTTTGGATGTCTAGCGCGCACGCACGCATTTAGTACAGAATGGAACGTCGGACGTCTTCAGAGAACTCCCAAGGGACCTCCTGTTGTGTTTGACCTCACAGCGGTCATTTGGGCCAAGCACATCTAACCTGATGCGGTCGAGCTGGGCTGAGTTGCTGGACACCTGTTCGAACATTGCCAAACTACAAAATCAGCATACAACAAATATATATTTTTATGTGTCCCCATTTGTAAATATATAATCCATGCATAAATACTGGATGTCCATACTCAGTTCATGCATTGTACATTGTAGAAATAAGAGTAAGGCGTAGATAGTAGACAATAAATTGCATATAGCTAACTGTTGTGGTAAGAGTTACTATGTGCATGTAAATATCACTATTGGTAACTGCCAGAGTTATCCTCAGGGTATGCTCCGAGAATGTAGAGCAGCCTAGACGAGGAAAATAAAAGAACAAGACACAACTTCGTTTGTCTCAACGCCTCTAAACTCAATGTAGATCACAAACAACAAATCTACACTGATATCAGAAAAAAATAAGAAATGCTAAAATGGTTTCAGTCTGAGGACTAATAATTTGAAAGGACGAAATCAGGGGGGATTAAAACAGTTTGATTCGGTGTCTCTATCTCAGCTGAATAAAATTGTCTGGTATCAACTGGAAATAGAGTCTATGAAAAGAAAAACATTCTCGGGTTGGTGGGGGTTGGGGTGAATGAATTAAAAGGGGGACGCGACCCAAACATCGGAAAAAAGCCGCTCGTCGCAACTAACAGGGCTTGCTCTACCCTGAGTTCCTCACTTCCCATTTTGTGTGAGTGGAGTGGTGATTTTCGATCGATCGGATAGAAGGTGGTGATTCATGGGCGTCCATATTCGACTATTATCATGTTTATCATGGCTGCCGCAACGTGATATTATTCGGATGAAGGACACCCCCCCCCCCCTGGACCTCGAAAGGAAAACCACTTTGGTCTTTGGGAAACCCATGGAGGAAGGCAGAATCTCGTGACCGAAGTGAATTGCAAATAGTCCTGAGTGATTCAGGTCAGTAAGGCTCATTTCGGCTGGTCAAGAATAGAAATAGGTACTTAAGGTAAAGAGGGAAAAAGAGATGGTTTGATAGAAAGAGGGATAGAGAAAGAGAAAGAGAGAAAGAGAGAGAGAGAGAGAGAGAGAGAGAGAGAGAGAGAGAGAGAGAGAGAGAGAGAGAGAGAGAGAGAGAGAGAGAGAGAGAGAGAGAAAGAGAGAGAGAGAGAGAGGGGGTAGAGAGAGAAGGGGAGAGAGAAAAAGAGAGGAAGAGAGAGGAAGAGGGAGGGGGCGAGAGAGAGAGAGAGAAACAAAGAAAGAGAGAGTCCAAATAACCCCTTCCTTACGGGGTGACACTTTCCTTTGACTCTGGCTTCTGCCAAGGGTACTTTATTGATCTCCATGGCCCCCTTCCAACAAAGAAGAGCTCACAACCGGACTCGGCTATGACCCCTTCTGTACCTGGTGGCACTTTTGGATGACGTCAGATGATGTAATTCACCACCGTCTCGCCCCCTCGGGCACAGAGGAATGCAATAGTGCCAATGTGTGGCACTATACGCTCACAGCCATGTCCTAGACGTTCCCTAGTACCTCTGTATTTCCTTCTTTTTGTATAGTTACATAAAGTGGACTATGATCAGCTGTCCCCCCCCCTCTCTCTCTC
>NC_134783.1:9384898-9389898 GCF_046742065.1 Oratosquilla oratoria
AAATTAGCCTTTAATTTTGGGGGGATGGAGATGGGTGGGGAAGAATAAGATCCATGCAAATTTGCAGGTCATTATTGTAAAGTATTAATACAAACATGTCAAATTAGTTAATGGATTTCAATGTGATGCAAATTACTGAGTTTCCTTGTTAAGTTGTTTAAGATCTACTTGCAGAGTTTTGTAGAATAAAATTAGTAGTTTCTGACTTTCTGCTGTTCTGCATAGTACTATGCAGGTCTTCTATGGTAGCAGTACAAGGTCACTATGTAATTTTCATTACTTGATATTAATCTAGTTATAGCAACCTAATAGGTTAAACCTGTTTATATGATTATTTGATTAATCCATTAGCATGTAGTTCTCAACTTCTCATTCTCAATGCTCAGTTTACACTAGCTCTCTTAATCAGTTTTACTCACTCTAACTCTTGCACTTTGAATTTCTGATTATTCGATCCAGTTACTGTTATTTAGTCAATGGTGCATTGCATATGTAGTCAGCGCGTTGATTGGGCAGCTAGCTGCATGCAACCAATGAACTTCCCTGCATACAGGTACCATGCAATTCGCAACTAGCGACATTATGTAGCACAATAGTCATGTAAAGTCTAGTCAACATGTACTAGTATACGCCCGCATGCAGCTGATACGAAGCTAGGCTAGGTAAGCCATTGAACTCTAGCAGCTATACCGCGTACACATTCGTACGTACATCAACAAATTAAAGTTGATTGATGCGTTACGTTTATGATATCGATTGATAATGCAATGATTGATCACAGGTAAGTTGTGTTTGCTCTGATCCTTTCATCAATGGTGATGGGAGTCAGGGATTGCCAAATGATGGATAATGCATGAAAAACGTTGAATCTTGCCACGGGAGCGATTTTTTTGTGGGGATCGCTCCCGCTATTGAATTTGCGAGAGCGACATTGGAACGTTCCCGAGCGAAATCGCTCGTCGCTCCCGTGTATTTTTTTCGCTGGTGAGAGAAAGAGGAAATGAGACAACAAAAGAGAAAAGACATGATGTTTTTTGTATTACGTCGACTATAAGCAGCGCCTCTATTCTTTGAAGAGAATATCGCACCAAAGAGGTCTCTAATCATAATAGAATGCTGTGTGACCCAGGTCCGTAGGGATGTCACTAAGTTGCTGAATTACGGACTGCATAAAGCTTATGGAGGGCACTATATCAAACGGAGGATGAGGAAAGGGAGAGAGAAAGAGAGGAAGAGAAAGAGAGAAAGAGAGGAGGAGGAGGAAGAGAGTTAAGAGTATGAAGGAGAGGAAAAGCTCAAAATAAAGAGGGAGAGAGAGAGAGGGAGAGAGAGAATGAGAGAGAGAAAGAGAGGGTGAGAGAGAGTGAGGTGGTGGAGGGAGAAGAAGGCCTGGAAGGGGTAACGAGAGAAGAAAAGACTCCTCGGGGAATCCATAAAGAGGTGTGGATTTTAGGTGGAGAGGCGATTTGGGGTGTCGGAGGACTCTGGGTACTGAGGGTGGAAGTGGACGCGGCGGCGGGGATGGTGGTGAGAAATGAAGGAGAAAAGTGGTAGAAATGTGGACCATGTGAGGCCGGAGGAAGCGGAGGACGAGGCACGTGAAAGGGTGGAAATGAAGAGGCACATGAAGAAGAGGCATAGGAAGGGAAGTGCATCAGCCAGAGGTAGAATGGAGACGGATCGGAAGACGAGGAGGCAGAGGGACTTGAAAACGGGAAGGTAGACCTCAGGAGGCACATGGAGAAGGAAGGGTGACGGAGAGAAAGGATCAGTGAGAAGTAGAATGAGAGAGACTAGTAGAGTCACATCGAGGTGATGGGGCAAAGGAAAAGAGGAACGAAATACAAGTTGAAGGAAGAATGAAAATAAAGGGGAAGAATTGGGGAAGACGAGAGGTTAATGAAGTCTCATTCATTAGTTCCCTCATGAAGGAGGAAGTGCCACGAAAATTAATAAAAATCGCCTGACGACAGCCAGAATGAAAATTACCATTGTCATCCGGTCCAAAGGAGGTTAGGCGAGGTAGACTAACCTCCTTCACTAAAGGCGTTATCACAATGGTGTCTTTTTCCTCCAACCTTCAATTAATCGAGGGTACTACCCACCTCTAGAGCTTTTTACGAAGTAAAATCACTATGGCAAACTGTTATGTTTCATCAGCAATTTACGTAGAATGTCATTTGATACGTTGGAAGAAAATCATTTTCCTCCAGCACATCAAATTCCTTCCCGAAAGCTGTGAGCTGCAAATTTGCTCCAACAGTCGATGGAGAAATAGCCCAGTGTGATAATGCTTTAAAGGGGTTATCACACTGGGGTTCCACGAGCTTCACCAGTACCGACCGTTGAGAGTTCGTTTGAGTAAAAACGACTTCGGTTACACTATTTTATCATTCATATCTCCAAATATCATATCATCTTTCCGTTGTATATAGCTAAGCTGAATGATGAATTAAGAGATTATAAAACTATACGAGTGTTAGACATACTGTTATTTAAATTAAAGTTGGAGTTAGGATGTGGGAGGAAGAATAGCCTAGTCTGATACTACGTTAAGAAAAGTGTGCCACGGAAAGGAATGGAATAGGCGGGAGTAAAGGGTTGAGCTTAAATGTGTGTTTTAAGCGACGGTTTCACTAGTCAACGGAATGGTTGGATTCCAAAGATTCAATTGGATTTTCGTCCAAGGTTAGAGTGTAACTGTAAGCTGCGGTTACACTTTATTCTTAGATTTAATTGCCACCCGGTACGGAAGGGGTTAAGGCCCACAGTATATCCTCGAGGCTCCGCTGGGATCGAGGATCAGGTAGAGATTGAAAATCGAAGTCAAAGAGATTAAGGGTAAATAGATTTAACCGCAGAAGGTCTGGCTGTGCTGAGAGATTCCCGTCACCGGGGATAGATGGACTAGCCTGGAGGTGAGGATGGCTTATTCATTTATTCGTTTATTTATCTATTCATTTATTCAATTGTTTATTTATCTATTTACTTATTTTATTATTTATCTACTTGTTTGTTTAGTCATTCATTTGTTATTTATCTATTTACTTATTTGTTTATTGATTAATTTAGCTTTATTTATTTATTAATTTATTTATATTTACTTATTTTCCTCTATTTGATCAATTATGGTAGGTGTGCCGTAGCAAATGTGTTTTGGTAGATAAGATGGTCTCAAATTGTTCCGTCAGAGGGCATAAACGTGGTCTATGGTGGATGTAGTAGTACATTAGAGCTATAAATACGTTTTGCTCGGTACGATGATCGTTCGTGGTTCACTGATGATCGTCAAAAGGTTGTCTAGAACACTAATTCTTTGTTTTGAATGGGGTTGATTTGCTTCGAGCTGTGTAGTGCAAAGTTGATCATTTTGACCGGACCTACCAACGCGTTTACCCAAACATGATGACAGGTATGATAAGTATTACCCGCCATTGGCTGTGCTAGCGGGCTAATAATAGCACAGAGCAAAACATACTTTGAAATGTTGAATTACAAAGTACGTACGGCAGAGTAGATACATTGAGGTTGGTAACGTGTTTGTTGTGATAGATGCAGCAAGGTAGATGTGTAGTAGTGTAGGCGGGCTACAGGTAGATGGCGTTATGATCACTTCGCAGACCTGGAAAACACTGACCCCTCATGATACTCCTCCTCCACCTCCACCTCCACCTCCTCCTATCCCTTCTCCTTCTGCTCTTCCGGCTCCCATTCTCCGCTACTACTTCCTATCTTCCTTTCCCTCCTCTACCTCCTCTTCTTCCTCTTCATTCTCCATCTTCCTCATCTTATACTTCCTCCTTTTATCCATCATCCTATTCTTCCTCCCTCTCCTCCTCCTTGTTCTCCTCCTCCTTTTCCTCTTCCTTTTCCTCCCTTCCTTCTCCGTCTCCACTACCTCCTCCTCTTCCTTCTCTTCCTCTTCCTCGTCCTTCTCCCCGTACTCCTACCATGACGTCGACGCTGAAGCCAGAGTCAAAACTTTGTCTGTATTTATGAAATCAGATATCCCTTTTTCTGTAAATCAGTCCAAATTATCCGACAGAATCCGACGCAAGTGTCAACAGCTCTTCTCGGCTTCTTACCCCTAGGAGGAACTTTTTAGAGAATCTCCGTTGAACGTACAAGGAAACGTTCGTCGCTAGGTCTGTCTGTCCGCGGGCGATCAATATGGCGGACTTTAGGGGTGAAGGGAGAGTGAGGCTGTGAGAAGGGGAGAGGAGGGGAGAGTGGGAGAGAGGGAAGGCATGAGTAAGGGGGCTTGGGTCATAGGGTGTGTGCATGCTGCTGCGTGGGGAGACGGGGGGCTGGTGGCAAACGTCTGTGGTAATGGTGGAGAGGTGGTGGGTGAGATGGAGAGGGGGGAGTGAAGGGAGGGTGGGGGTGAGAGGAAGAAGAAGAAGAAGGGGTGGGTGGAGGAGGGAGGTGGTGGTGGGTGAGAGGCAGAAGGAGGAGTGGAGGGAGGGGGAGGGAGGTGGTGGTGGGTGAGAGGGAGAGGGAGAAGAAATGGAGGGAGGGGGAGGGAGGGAGGTGGAGAGACCGAGACTGCGGTACGCGTTCAAGCATATACGCGCGTACCACTACTATGACGTCATCATCTGATTGTTTTTTGTTTTGTTTTTTCGTCTACCATCTCTTTGCCTTACCATGTTTACCTTTTCATTTTGCTTTTCTTTTTCCCTTCCTATCTTTGTCTTACCTCTTGAACTCCCTTTGTGGCCATGTCTTCTTTTAGTCACCTTTCTCTCTCTTTTTTTTTTTTTTTTATCTCTGTTATCTCATTTTCCTTTCTCTCCTCTAGGAGAGCGTCTCTGAGCCTCTAACCAGAACAAACTTGAAGTAGTTAACCGAAGTAGTTTAATCCCCTTCAGGAAAGGCGTTAATCTTTTTGTTTGATTAAAATCGCCTAACGACAGCCACATCAACACGAAGGTAGTGTGAGAAATGACCACTTCGCGTCTATATTCGTCTGTAACATTTGTCCTTGTTGGCGCCGAGCG
>NC_134783.1:9402398-9404898 GCF_046742065.1 Oratosquilla oratoria
CGGAGGCGACCGTATGGCACCCGGAAAAATATCCGAATACGGCGCTGCATGTGTATGTGTGTGCGCAAGAGTGAGTGAATGAGCTCAATCACGAGAAGAGAGGTGTATGTTTGTTTAGCGCTCACCTTTTTTTCAGAGAGAAAGAGATAGATAGATGGATAGATAGATAGATAGATAGATAGATAGATAGATAGAGAGAGAGAGAGAGAGAGAGAGAGAGAGAGAGAGAGAGAGAGAGGGGGAAAGACAGACAGATATATATACAAACATACATATATATATATATATATATATAATATATATATATATATATATATATATACAGAGAGAGAGAGAGAGAGAGAGAGAGAGAGAGAGGGAAAGATAGAGATACAGACAGACAGACTAAGAGAGAGAGAAAGAGACAGATAGACAGACAGAGAGAGAGAGAGAGAGAATGCCGGAGGTAAGACTGATACAGGGCGTCAAAAATATGGAAACTTAAGGATTGTATTACTAATTTTCCCCTTGGCTGACATGCTAAGATGAGTATTATTCGTAAATTCATGGCTGAGGGTTAATTATACAAACATATTTTTCATGGATTTCCCCAAAATGACCAAGGGACAAACCTTATGTCAAACCAGATTGAACAAAGCTTAAAAGGGTTAGGAGTGTATCATAATATCTCTAACCCTTACCACCCCCAGTCACAAGGTGCATTAACTCGTAGAGCAATTCCGTGGCACATTAAAGTTTATGCTCAGAAAGTATGTTTTAGAAAACTGTCCTGACTGGGAAGAAGGATCGTTTTTGTTACTATTTGCAGCCAGATCCACCAAACAAGACAGTACGGGCTATAGTCCAGCCGAACTCATTTTTGGTCATGAAGTCAGAGGACCCCTTAAGGTATTGCAAGATAGCTGGCTTCCTCTTGATTCCTGTGTCTCAAGCACTGTTCATGTAGAGAGAATATTAGAAAGATTAAAGACAGCTTGGAACTTAACCAAGAAAAAATTGACTCGTGCTCAAGAGAAGATGAAGAGGAAGTATGATAAAAAAACAAAAGAGTTTCATCCAAGTGATGAAGTCCTCCTATATCTACCTATACCAGGAGATTTTCTTTAGAGTAGGTTTCAAGGACCATACGAGTACACCATCAAGGAGAAAGTAAGCTCTTTGAATTATGATATAGAAACTTCAGAGTCGAAAGAAATTTACGAAGTACCATATAAACTCATGATACTGTTTTATTCCAACAAAGACATCTTGGCATTTGTAATAAAGGAGGACAAATGAATAATACTTGCCACATCCTGATCTACCATTACAGAATTCCGTAGCTTTGATGAACTTGGAGAAAAAAAGCAGAATACTTAGGCTACGATAAACAGCAAGATGTTGTAAGATTAGCTCGGGATTACTCACGGTTATTTTTCGATGTTTCGAGACAAAACACAGATATAATGCATAACATCGAAAACCTCTACCAGACCTATTAAGAAAGTATCCTAAAAGCTGAAGTAGAGTCTCTACTACTGCAAGGACTAATAGAACCACCCTGCTTACAAGTGCCAAAAACGAGGAGTGAAACATAGATTAGTAGTAGATTATAGGAAGTTGAATAAGATAACAAGAGCAGACGCTTATCCACTTCCTAGGATTGATGATCTAATAGATGATATTGGCTCTTCTAAATTTGTCACTACCATAGATTTACTAAAAGGTTATTATCAAATATCATTTCACTCCGATGCTCATGACAAAACAGTTTTTGTAACACCAGATGGATTATTTCAGTTTGAGGTTCTTCCCTTTGGTTTAAGGAATGCTCCTGCTACATTCCAAAGAATAGTTAATAAGATTATTTCAGGCATGAGAGGAGTTAAATCATATCTAGATGACGTGGTGATATTTAGCGACATTTGGGAACAACATCTAACTCTGTTGCATGAGTTCTTTGAGAGGGCCGACAAGGCTAACCTAACACTCAACATAGAAAAAAGTCATTTCTGACATGCCCAAGTATTCTGCTTAGGTTTCAAAGTAGGATATTCTGAAATATCCCCCTTAGCAGCTAAAGTTCAAGCCATCAGAGACTTCCCTACACCCACGAATAGATGAGAGATAAGACAATTCATAGGACAGAAAATTCTGTCCAAATTGTCTAAAATTGTAGAACTATTGACAGATTTGCTGAGAAAAGAGAAAAATTTCGTTTGGACAGAATATTGTCAGCAAGCTTTTCAAAAATCAAAACTTATTCTTATGAACGACCCTATCCTAAAATGCCCGGATCCTTTAAAAATATTCCACTTGTTCACATTTGCAAATGATGTTGTTTTACGATCAACGATAATGTAAGAGACAAATGGAATATTGCATGCTACAGCTTATTTCAGTAAGAAATTGAATCCCAGTCAACGTAACTATACTACAATCAAAAAAGAATGTTCGGCAGTTGTGGCAGCATTGCAACATTTTGAACCCATTAATTTACATACTGACCATAACCCTTTCG
>NC_134783.1:9412398-9417398 GCF_046742065.1 Oratosquilla oratoria
GTATGTATGTTCATACAAGTATACACTTTTTATTGTTGACTAATTATTCATCGTGACAAATTTGAGGACAGAGAGAAAACGGAAACACGAGAAGATCTTAGAGTTTTATTATCAACGTTTCGACACTCTGGTCTTTTTCAAGGTAAACTACAAGGTAAACTCGTACATCTAGAGGATATATACACATTTATATATATTTTTCGTCTGTTTTTTTCTCTCCCCTCTTTTTCGTCTCCTCCAATCGTTGATCGCTACTATTGCTGTTGGGAAAGACCATGTGATGAATCCTCCTCGGTTATTGGAATCATTTTTACTAATTCCTGCAGCTTCTTTATTTTTCTCAGTTTCTTATTGAGTCCTTAGTGTAATATTTCTATGTCTTTTTTTTCCCAATTTGGTAGGTCTCCTACTTTGTCTATGTGTGTAACAAATGAGAGACCTTGTGTTGAATCCTCTTTGGTTGTTAATGGAATTATTTCTACTAATTTCTGCAGCTTCAACATTCCAATATTTCAATATTAAAAAAAGAAAAAATAGAATATCAAAAGAGATTAATTATACAGTCAAAAACGAAAGCACAAGAATTAACAGAAAGAGCGACAAATAAAAATGTAAAGAAGAAAATAATAAGAACGATATATTGATAATTCCAAACTCTGTAGCAGTTGCAAAATTAGGAAAATATATAGAACAAAAAAATAGGAAAAATAATAACAAACAAAACAATAGACATTAAAAATAAAAATAGCATTGTGTACAAAATCCCCTGTACCGGGTGTGATCAGTCATACTATGGAGAGAGCGGACAATGGATCACCAAACGGACACAAGAGCATAAAAATGACGTCAGATCACACAGAGCCAGGAACTCACTTGTAACACATATTGACAAAACAGAACGCCTACCAAATTGGAAAAACACAGAAATTCTACACCAAGGACTCCTCAAGAAAATGAGAAAATATATAGAAGCTGCAGAAATCAGTAAAAATATTTCCAGTAAAAACCGAGGAGGATTTATCACATGGCCTCTTCCAGCAGCAAGACTAGCGATCAACAATTGGAGGAGACGAAAAAGAGGGAAGACCAAATAACACATGTAAAATATATACAACTGTGTATCTATCTTTTAGATGTAGTTTACTTGGAAAAAGACTAGAGTGTCGAAACGTCGGTAATAAAACTCAAAGCTCTTCTCGTGTTTCCGTTTCCACTCTGCCATCAAACATTTTATTGTATGTAAATGTGTTTGTAACTATTCTACAATGTAATGAAGTACGTGATTTGACGACACTCCAGATAACTTATCGCGCTTGCATTTCTATTAACACTTTTATATTCTAGTTCTGTATGCGCAGTTACTACTATTGTTATTAACTTTATATTTATCATTTAATTCTTCCGTCATTCCTTTTCTCAGTTGATTAGTTTTGTTCTTTGGGTATAGTTATAACAGTTGATACTTTCTTATTCTTTCTTTGTACTTATTACTTTGAGTCTGTTTTTTTTGTTTTTTTTTATTTATTTATTTATTTATTCATTATTATTATCATTATTATTATTATTATCATTATTATTATTATTATTATCATTATTATTATTATTATTATTATTATTATTATTATTATTATTATTTATCTATCTATCTATCTATCTATCTATCTATCTATCTATCTATCTATCTATCTATTTATTTATTTATTTATTTATTTATTTATTTATTTATTTTTTTTTTTTTTATTTTTTTTTTTTTTAAGAGCAACGGGATGAGCCCGAACCCGCTTGAGAGATTTCCGATTTCTTGTCCAATTTAGATCGATATCAACAGGAACGATCGTATTAGAATATAGATTACTTTCTTCTTTTTTATCCTATTTTTTCACAAGCAGAGCTCTCCTCTCATCGTCTCGTATTGTGCTAAGGAAGACTGATCTATTACTATTATTATTATTTTCTTCGAAAATGTGTTTCTTTCCACTCACACCAGTGTGTCGCTCGCGTTTCACGGACGTTTGCTATTCCTAATTGGGAGAGGTTGGCACCCTCGCACCTTCGTATTAGTGAAAGCGTTCCCGAACGATTATGAAACCGGGGGATGGGTGGAGGAGAGAGGACATGCAAAGCCTCACGTCCTTTATTTTTACTTCTCATTCCGGTCCCTCACGGCTCTTGCATGGACGGGCTCAAGGGTTGATCGCATGAGGACCCCTGCAAATAATATGTTGACACAACCCTTCCTCTGCAACATGCAACGTAGTCACCTGTTACGGAATGTCAGCAAATAAAATATTGAGACCTCATGCGTGTGAAAGACTCTAAAAGATCCTGGAAGACTTTGAAAGATCCTGGAAGGCTCTGGAAGACCTTGGAAGACCCTGGAAGACCCTGGGAGTTCTGGAAAAATCTTGAAGCCCTTGGAAAATCCTGAAAGTCCCGGAAGGCCCTGGAAGTCCTGAAAGGCCTTAGGAGACCTGGAAGGCCATGAAAGGCCCTGGAAAGTCCTGGAAGACCCTGGAAGTCCTGGAAGACCAAGGAAGGCCTTTGGAACATTCGACAAAGATAAAACAGGCCAGAGAATTTCGTAACTCTGCAACCCTGACTGTTGGATATTGGAACATTGTGAAATGTTTTGAAACAGAGGACTCTTTTCCTTTGATTACGTGTAAGTATCGGTCAGTTTCGTTATTCATCGGTCAATTATACAAAGAAACCTCTTAAATTCTCCAGCACACAATTGTGGTCTAAAGTCTATTTTTTTGAATGGATTTTTCTTTTTGGAAAAATACAATAATACTGTAAAATAAATATACAGAAACTATAAAAGAAAATAATCTGCAAATGTTTTATATAAGGAAAATCTTGGAATAGTTGTAAGGCTTCTGAACACAACGGTATAATTATTGTTCTTTGTGGAAGCGTTTATTAACTGGATGTCCGAACACATAGGGTAAAGCTAACGTCCTTAATCGCAGCTTAGATCATCTTGGCGTGAGATCATTAAACCTTTTTGATTCATACACACACGATTATATCAAATGTATTATTTTTATTTCCCTCACTCTTTGCGTGTGTGTGTGTTTATCTGTTTATCTATATCTCTTTATCTTTATCCCTCCATTCTTTCTCTCTCTATCTTTATCTACCACTTTCTCTCTCTCTCTCTCTCTCTCTCTCTCTCTCTCTCTCTCTCTCTCTCTCTCTCTCTCTCTCTCTCTCTCTCTCTCTCTCTCTCTCTCTCTCTCTCTCTCCCTTCCTCTTGCACTCTTCCTTCATATATCGATTGGTGATCCAATCATCCCTGCCTGTCACCAGGTACGCCATCAAATACTTTATACTCGCAGGGTCTGCTCTCACCCTTGGAGGGGATCTTGAGGGAGAGGTGGGGGCTCCCCTCTTAATAACAGTGTGTTCGGATATGAGGCCAGTGTTTTGATTGTGTACTGTGGCCGGAGACCAGGCAGCGAGTGGTTTCGTTCGTCGAGTCTCATTTCGTGTCTAATTTCGTCCACTTTTTTTTTCTTTTTTTTTTCAGGGGTCCGCATCGTCCGGACTATTTCGTTTTGTTTTAGTTTTTCTTTCTTCTTCTTCTTCTTCTTCTTCTTCTTCTTCTTCTTCTTCTTCTTCTTCTTCTTCTTCTTCTTCTTCTTCTCTCTCTCTCTCTCTCTCTCTCTCTCTCTCTCTCTCTCTCTCTCTCTCTCTCTCTCTCTCTCTCTCACTCTCTCTCTCTCTCTCTCTCTCTCTCTCTCTCTCTCTCTCTCTCTCTCTCTCTCTCTCTTTCTCTCTCTCTCTCTCTCTCTCTCTCTCTATATATATATATATATATATATATATATATATATATATATATATATGTGTGTGTGTGTGTGTGTGTGTGTGTGTGTGTGTGTGTGTGTGTGTGTGTGTGTGTGTGTGTGTGTGTGTGTGTGTGTGTGTGTGTGTGTGTGTGTGTGTGTGTGTGTGTGTGTGTGTGTGTGTGTGTGTGTGTGTGTGTGTGTGTGTGTGTGTGTGTGTGTGTGTGTGTGTGTGTGTGTGTGTGTGTGTGTGTCTTCTTTTCTCTTCACGACCCACTCCCTCTTCCTCACACTCGTTTGCTCTCTTCTCTTCTTCTCTGTTCACCTGTGCTCTCTTTTTTCTCCTATCCTTTCTCCTATTTTCTTCTCTTCTCTTCTCTTCTCTTCTCTTCTCTTCTCTTCTCTTCTCTTTTCTTTTCTTCTCCTCTGTTCTCTCTTCTCCTCTCCTCTCCTCTCCTCCTCCCCTTTTTTTTTCTTCTCTTCTCTTCTTTTCTCTTCCCTTCTCTTCTCTTCTCTTCTCCTCTCTTCTCTTTTCTTGTCTTCTCATTGTTTTCTTCTCTTCTCTTATGTTCTTTGCTCTTCTATTTTCTTCTCTCCTATTCTCTTCTCTTCTTTTTTCTTTTCCTCTCTTCTCCTCACTTCTCTTTTCTCTCTTTTTTTCTTCTCGTCTCTCTTCTCCTTTGCTCAGCTCACCTCTCTTGTCCTGTGTCCTCTTTTTTCTCCTTTTCTTTCTTCTCTTCTCTTCTCTTCTCTTCCCTTCTCTTCTATTTTCTTCTCTTCTCTTGTCTTCTCTTCTTTTCTCTTTTCTTCTCTTCTCTTCTCTTCTCTTCTCTTCTCCTCTCTTCTCTTCTCTTCTCTTCTCTTCTCTTCTCTTCTCTTCTCTTCTCTTCTCTTCTCTTCTCTTCTCTTCTCTTCTCTTCTCTTCTCTTCTCTTCCCCTCGTTCCCCACTCTTTCGCCCCCCGTCCCCCCACCCTAGCACTGTTTCGTAATTATTTTCGTCATTTTCCCTTCTCCCTTTCATTAGTCGGTTAACCTCAAAGCTCGGCACCCTTTGTAGATTAGCAATGGATTTTCATTTCCCCCTTTCCCCCTTCCCCCTTCCTCTTCTTCCCCTGTAATCTATCTTCTAACTTTTAGTGTCACTTCCATATATATTCTTCTTCATTTTCCTCCTCTCATTCCTGTCTTCATTTTCTGCATTTCTTCTC
>NC_134783.1:9434898-9439898 GCF_046742065.1 Oratosquilla oratoria
AATATTTTTGTATATTTCCAATTTTTTCTTCATAAAATTGGAAAATTCTAAATTCTAGAGATTCCCAATAGTGAGAGCTTTCGTATGTGACGTATTACATCAGGTCAACGTGACCTCTCCTTGTTCTCGGTCAGTCCACGAAATCACTTGATAATTCTTGTCCAGCCTAACTCTCACTTCATGCATGATTCAACTTGTTGTTATTGAATCTATATATATATATATATATATATATATATATATATATATATATATATATATATATATATATATATATATAAAGGCAGTCCATCTTATGTAGGAATGCCAGTGAGACAGTACTGGTGTGTTTTGAATGTGTGCGAGTATGTATAGTGTTTGTGTGTGTGTGTGTGTGTGTGTGTGTGTGTGTGTGTGTGTGTGTGTGTGTGTGTGTGTGTGTGTGTGTGTGTGTGTGTGTGTGTGTGTGTGTGTGTGTGTGTGTGTGTGTGTGTGTGTGTGTGTGTGTGTGTGTGTGTGTGTGTGTGTGTGTGCACGTGTATATTGCCTCTGAGTAGATTGCCTATTGAGACACGGGGAAAGAAGAAAACTTCTGCCTTGGCCTCAGTTGAACAGTCTGCTCGCACCTACTACCACAGCCAATGGCGGGTGACGCGCATCATACTTGGCATCATGTTTAGGTAAACGCGTTGGATGTAGCTTCGGTCAAAATGATCGGCCTCGTATTTTGCAGCTCGAGGCAAGACAGCTCCATTAAAAAAAAAAAAAAAAAAAACTAGTGCTCTAGATAATCCTTTGACAATCTTCACTGAGCCATGAACGGTCATCGTTAAGCGATAATCGCACTGAGCAAACCGTACCTTTAACCTCATCCATATCGCTTGGTACTGTTCCTTGTGTCCTCTCAGCCGCCATGGCACTCGCCCGGTGACTAAGGGTTTACAACTCCTCATGATTAAGCCCTTCCATACCGGAGGGGCCTTTTTATTTGTACTTTCATTCGCTTCCATGAAAGGTGGTGACACGGAGATGAGTGAAATAACCAACAGGCAATCAGAATAAAACGGAAAGTGCCTCTGGTTACAGAAGGGGTCAATACTCGTAAAGCCCTATCCGAAGAAGCGGACCATCGATGGAAGTATAAACAAAGGTTTACATGCCTCCCTTGTTGACAGGGTCCAGCCCCGCCGGTCGATGCAGGAGCAGGTTGAGTGTATGTGTGTGTATTTGAGGGGGGGGGGGGCTTGCGGTCCCCCGGGGGGGTTGGGGAGTTGCGGAGGGAGGGGGGGGGTGTTTTATGGATACGAGGCTCTACAGCCGGTACTGTTGCCGGGGACATCGGCCATAGGGATAATTCAGAATGGTAATATATATATATATATATATATATATATATATATATATATATATATATATATATATATTTGTATATTTATATATATATGTATATATACATATATATATATGTATATATACATATATATATATATATATACATGTATATATACATATATACATATATATATATATATATATACATATATATATACATATGCAAAGGAATCACAAAACACACGTGATAAAATATTTTTGCAGAAACCACCGGGAAATTGAAAAAACAGATACCGAACGTTTTCGTCTATTTAGACATTTTCAAAGGTACAAAAAAGCAATACAGAAAGAAACAATAAATACATAAGAAGACAAGGATACTCGGAGAGGTCCCATGTTACATTTTATCACACACAATTTTGTCAATAATAAAATTGTCCAATTTAAATAAACCCAAACTCAAGTTCATGTTATTTCCAAAATTTCTTTTTATAAAACAAGATTCAATAATATTCCTTTCTATAATATTATTACAAGAAGTAATTATTTTAGAATTTCCCCAGTCAATATAATGACCATAATCCCTTTGGTGGACAAATAATCCACTGGACACTTGCCCCGTTCTAATACTATATTTATGTTGGCCTATTCTTTTTTCTAAGCCTTTGCCTGTTTGGCCTATATAAATAAAATCACAATTTTTACATGGTATATTATAAATACATCCTTCTTTACTTCTTGGGGAATTTTTAATTAACAGACTCTTAATGTTGTTATTATTTCTGAATACTATCTGGATATTTGGTATCCAGATAGTATTCAGAAATAATAACAACATTAAGAGTCTGTTAATTAAAAATTCCCCAAGAAGTAAAGAAGGATGTATTTATAATATACCATGTAAAAATTGTGATTTTATTTATATAGGCCAAACATGCAAAGGCTTAGAAAAAAGAATAGGCCAACATAAATATAGTATTAGAACGGGGCAAGTGTCCAGTGGATTATTTGTCCACCAAAGGGATTATGGTCATTATATTGACTGGGGAAATTCTAAAATAATTACTTCTTGTAATAATATTATAGAAAGGAATATTATTGAATCTTGTTTTATAAAAAGAAATTTTGGAAATAACATGAACTTGAGTTTGGGTTTATTTAAATTGGACAATTTTATTATTGACAAAATTGTGTGTGATAAAATGTAACATGGGACCTCTCCGAGTATCCTTGTCTTCTTATGTATTTATTGTTTCTTTCTGTATTGCTTTTTTGTACCTTTGAAAATGTCTAAATAGACGAAAACGTTCGGTATCTGTTTTTTCAATTTCCCGGTGGTTTCTGCAAAAATATATATACATATATATACACATTTATATATACATATATATATATATATATATATATATATATATACATACACACACACACACACACACACACACATATATATATATATATATATATATATATACTATATATATGTATATATATATATATATATACTATATATATATATATATATATTGATAAGTATTTTAGACAAATGATTTGGAGGATGGAGAACAGAAACACAGGGGAAGGCTTGGAACCCTAAACACTCTAACGTTTCATTCGCGTAGAGCTTCTTCAGAGTGTACGGAAAACTGTAATTGATGTTTATGTGGAAAATGGTATGTTATAACACATTTATAAAAGTTCACTATAAACCCACTGTCGGAGAAATAATAACGGTAATAAAGGGAAACTGTATATTTCGACTACTGTCTGTAGTCCTCTTCAGCAGAATGCTTACAGAAAGTTAAGATGCAAGTTTATATAGGGTGGTGAGGTAGTACATAAAAGGGGGATGGGGCAAAGTAGGGGGACTCAGGTTACATGCCCTTGAAATAGTCGGGTCGCGGAAGGACAGTTATTGCTATTATGTCCAACCGCTTTTGACAATAATAGCACTAACTGTCCTTCCGCGACCCGACTATTTCAAGGGCATGTAACCTGAGTCCCCCTACTTTGCCCCATCCCCCTTTTATGTACTACCTCACCACCCTATATAAACTTGCATCTTAACTTTCTGTAAGCATTCTGCTGAAGAGGACTACAGACAGTAGTCGAAATATACAGTTTCCCTTTATTTCCGTTATTATTTCTCCGACAGTGGGTTTATAGTGATGTTTATGTACTAAACTTAGTTATCTTATCGGATACTTGGGAAAGGTCGTTTTTCTGGCATGTTCTAGAATTAAATTACTAGTTTGTTTAGATAAATTGATAAACTCTCCTCGATGTTTCGATGAATTCTTAGTTGAAATATATGCTGATTTTACGATTCTTCTAGTAAATTTATCAAAACCTTTATGTAGCGCTTCAACTCCTCTCCAGTTTAGTAAATGATCGAATCTTTCCGCATGAACTACTAAAGAATTGGATGCCCTATGTGCTTTTATGTCGTTTTTATGTTCATAAATTCTTTTATCTAATCTCCTTGATGACTCGCCATAATATGCCATTGAGTAACTATTGCACGGGATTTTGTATACGACACTGTTTTCGGAATTGGTTCACTTTTCGGAGGTCTTTACCAAATCACCTATCCTCTTATAAGTTATTTTAGCTATGTTTATACCTGTTTTTGTTCACTATTTGTCTATTATTAGTCAAGTTTCTGAGCCAGGTACTAATACAAAATTGGTTGTTTATGGCGCTAAACGTGGGGCCGAACACTTGATTCCCCTATACTGGTAAACAAATACAAAACATACAATGACTATATTATACAATGGGGAAAATATACAATTCCTAATTGAGCAATACGTATGTATAATACGCAATAATTCTATGATACCACAACATACTACACCATCACACACACACACAAACACAATTACAAAGAAACTATTTTGAATAGAAACATATTGTATAATAGCATATATATACAGCTATGATGCATCTTTGGCCAGGGTTGATTGCCCGTAATAATGTAGTCGTATAGACAAGTTAGTGCCACATATCCCGGTAATAAGGTACTTTCTGACTGTCCTAGAGTCTTGGTCGCGTGATTATTTTTATTTGATATTCTCTCTATACGTAGCATGTCGCACCTAACTTCCGTAAGTGACCATGTGTTTTGTATGTGGCACCGTGACTATTTGATCATTTTTGAACGAACGGTTCTCAGCCGAACAAAATCGTTTGGTATTAAGAAGTTATCACATTGGGCTTCCACGGGTTTCACTATCGCCGACAGTTGAGAGTTCGTTTGAGTAAAAACGACTTCGGTTACAATATTTTATTTTTCAAATCTCCAAAATATCAAATTATCTTTCCGACATATATAGCAAAACTGAATGATGAATTAAGAGATTGTAGACCTGCACGAATGTTAGACACATTGTTGAAATATTCTTAGACAAGTCTGGATTTCTGCAAGCGAAATCATATTCTAGTTATTCAAAAGGAGGTTGGAGGTAGGATGTCGGAGGAAAAATAGCCCAGTGTGATGACCCCAATAGACAAAAAATTTTTTTTGGGGTGTTCCAATTTCCCACAATGGTAATTAGAGTGTTAGGAATATGAATTTAGTTTTCTCAATAATTGTGGCAAAATCACACTCACCCTAATGCCAATGAAAATATTAAAAAGTTACTTAATTCGAGGGATTCTCATTTAAAAGTCTCGTTAAAAGAATTGCA
>NC_134783.1:9447398-9452398 GCF_046742065.1 Oratosquilla oratoria
TGTAGTTTAGTTCGAAGCTTTAAGATTCGTTTAGATAAATATCTAACCAAGATGCTATAATGATTGTCATTTATTTTACATAATTTTTTATTTGTTTGTCGGTATTTGTCTGTTTGTTTATTATTTGCTTGATTTTTATTCATTATTATTTACCTGTCAATTTATCATTATTTACTATTTACCTGTTTGTTTATTATTTAACTATGCCTATGCATCTATTTATGTTATTTACTATTATTTATATTATTATAATTTTTTCATCTATCTATCATCATTATAAATATATTTTTTTGCATCCGACCTAGTTATGGATCAAAAGTTTCCTGTCGGCATGCTCCGCCTTTGTAATCCTTTGTAATCTATCAAGTTCACCTTCTTTTGCTTGTGAGACAGGTATTTTAATACATTTTGTAGACCAGTGCTATAGTGTGGTTAACAGGGGTTATTTGCACGTCATAATCCTGCAGGAGTGACCTCGGAAAGGATCCCCTCCCCTCTCTCTGTTCCTTTTCCAGCAATTCTTTTTTTTTATGCAGAGTTGACGACAACCGGCGACTGCTCGCAAAGGACCCCCCTTTTACTCTGTCCCCTTGAACTTATTCTTTAACACTTGCGTCTTTATCTGTCCTTTCTCTGATCCTCCGGCGAAGGTTGTTAGGAGGGGAGAAGAATGCCGACATTATATTCCCATGCAAATCGTAGAAGGCGATTAGATGGAACGGAGTGAAAGTACAAGGTATCCCTCTAGTCTGTATTTTTCTCATACAAATATTCAGTAATAATAAGATGATAACAATAATGATGAATGTGATGATAAGGATTGTAATAATAATGATAAAAGTAATGCTAATGAGAATAATGAGAACAACAATAATGATAATAATGATACTAACAACAATGATAGTAATAATGATAATATCAATAGTAATGATAATAGTAAAAACAACAATAGCAACAACAACAATAGCAGCGGCAACAACGAGAAATGCGACGATAAATCACAAATATTTCTTGTTACACGAAAAATAAAATGGCGCCAGCCCAACAAATCCCACAAAATCTGCCTCTGGGATGGGTGGGTGGGTGGATGAACGCTTTAATCCTTATTTACTCGCCATGCACATGAGATATACATCGTCATGCATGACAGTCAGGATGAGAAACAAGCGGGACTGTGTTCTGTCCGTGGGCGGTGGGTGTGGGCAGGTTGTCTTTAGCGCACTGTGGAGAGAGGGAGATATAAGAATGGGGGATGGGAGTATTTTTCATTTTAACATCATCTACATAATCTACATCATCTAAATCATCTCTCCTTCTCTCTCTCTCTCTCTCTCTCTCTCTCTCTCTCTCTCTCTCTCTCTCTCTCTCTCTCTCTCTCTCTCTCTCTCTCTCTCTCTCTCTCTCTCTCTCTCTCTCTATCCCTCCCTTTCTCTCTCTCTCCCTCTCTTTCATTCACCTTCCCTTGCGCTCGCTCTCTCTCTCTCTCTCTCTCTCTCTCTCTCTCTCTCTCTCTCTCTCTCTCTCTCTCTCTCTCTCTCTCCCCTTCCTCCCTCTGCCAGTATACCTCATTTCACTTCCTTTTTTCCTCTGGCTCTCTTTCCTTTTTCTTCGCCTTTTCCCCTTCCTCTCCCGTTGTTTTTTTCCTCTCCATCTCTCCTCTCTTCCTTATCTCCCTACCTTCTTTATTACAGTCCCTACCCCACTTCCTCTTTCCTTCCTACAACTTCTCACCTTCCCTCTCCTTCTCTTCATCTTTCCCCTTCCTCTCCCATTTTCCCGTCTTTCCTTTCTTAAATTTCTCCTCTCCTCCACTCCTCTCCTCTCTTCATCTTTCCTCCTCCCTTCGTCCTCTCTTTCCTTCCTTCTTTCTCGCCCTTTTCCCTTCCTCCACTGTTCCCTTCTTCCGCTCCTCCATTCCTTCCCCTCCTTGTCTATTTCCTCGCGATGTACTCTGATTATGCAAGGAAAATGGAAGTCGCAGAATCGATGCTTTTAGTCTCTCTCTCTCCCCCCCCTCTCTCTGCGACCAGTTGAAAAAATTTAATAAGTCGGTGACACTGGTTTTGTACATATTACTTGGGGTGCAGGCAAACGTTGTTCCTGTTTTCAAAAAGGGATATATATAACTACAGGCAATCAGTTTGACATCAGTTATAGGAAAAATGCTTTAATCAGTAATAGCTAATAGAATAAGAGATCACATCGAGAGACATAAGTTGATTCGTGATTCACAGCATGGTTTCTCCAAGGGTAAGTCATGTGTGACTAATCTTCTATTTTATTTTTTTTACACTAAAGTATACAAAGCGTCAGATAACAATGATAGTTACGATGTTATTTACCTTGATTTCAGCAAAGCGTTCGACAAGGTGTCCCACCAGAAACTACTAAATAAAATATAGGAGGAAAAGTGTTTGAATACATTAGAGCTTGGATCAGTGACAGAAAACAGCGGGTCACCATAAATAGTATAAAATCCAAATGGGGGAGTATTTCTAGTGGAGTTCCCCAGGGTTCGGTTTTGGTTACCTTACTGTTCATTATGTATATAAACAACTTGGACAATGAGATTAATAGTGATGTTAGTAAGTTTGCGGACGACACTAAAATAAGACGCTTAATTAGGTCAGGAGACGATGCCGAGATTCTGCAGGATGATTTTAACAAACTGTTCACATGGTCGTTGAAATGTCAAATGGACTTCAATATCTAAAAGTGCAGCGTTTTAAACGTAGGGCTACACAACCCCGGAAATAGATATAGCTTAGAAAACACATTTTTAGAGAAAACTGAGTGCGAGAGAGACAAAGGATTACAAAGGCGGAGCATGCCGACAGGAGACCTTTTGATCCATATCTAGGTCGGATGCAAAAAAAAAAAAAAATCATATTAATAATAATTAAAAGCTATAATAATGTAAATAACAAATAAAATACATAAATAAATGCATAGGTATAGTTGAATAACAAACAAACAGGTAAATAGTAAATGATAATAAATTGACATATAACTAATAATAAATGAAAATCAGACAGACAAATTATAACAAAACAAAAACAAATAATATAACATAAATTATAATCATTACAGCATCTTACTTAGGTATTTATCTAAATGATTCTTAAAGCTTCGAACTGAACTACATTGCACTACCTTTGCAGGAAGTTTATTCCATTCATTAACCACACGGTTGGCAAAGTTGTTTCTACCTACTTCCAAATTGAATCTATTTCCGGACAGTTTGAGACCATTGTTTCTTGTCTGATTCTCATTCAATGTGAAAATTTGGTCACTTTTGATGTTGTCAATTCCCTTTAAAATCTTAAAGACCTGTATCAAGTCACCTCTGAGTCTACGCTTTTTTAGGGAAAACAGATTCATGTGCTTAAGTCGATTTTCGTATGATTTATTTTTGATATTTGGAATCAGTTTTGTGGCTCGCCGTTGTACTTTTTCCATTCTGTCAATGTCTTTAATGAGATTCGGTGACCATACGGAAACAGCATATTCCAAATGTGGACGAACTAACGATTTATATAGCTTGTTAATGAGTGATGGACTTTTGAAATCAAATGATCGCGCAATCAATCCCAGAATCTTATTTGCTTTATCAGAGGCTGAAATACACTGCTTGGATGATTTGAGAGAGTTACTGATAATTACGCCGAGATCTTTTTCACTATTCATTTTCTGTTAACGAATTTCCAAACAAATTGTAATCTTACATAATGTTATTTTTTACCTACGTGCATTAACTTGTGTTAAATTTCATTAGTCGCTTTTCAGACCATTGTTGTAATTTATCTAAATCTTCTTGAATATCTAATTGGTTTGAGTGATCATTTGCCATTCCACACAGTTTTGTATTATCAGCAAATTTAGAAACAGTAGATTTCAATCCATGGTCTATATCATTTATATATACTATGAATAGAAGTGGCCCAAGAACGGAACCCTGAGGAACTCCACTTGCAACACTTTTCCATCCAGAAGTTTTTCCATTTAAAACAACTCTCTGTTTTCTACCTTTCAACCAATTACTAGTCCAACCTAATAGGCTACAACTTATTCCATGCAAAGCTAATCTAGTAAGTAGTCTTTCGTGTGGGACGGTATCAAAAGCTTTTGCAAAGTCTAGATATATTAAATCTATATTGTTTCTTTTGTCATAATTCGAGATAACTGTGTTGTAGAATTCGAGTAAGTTAGTCACGCAAGAACGTTTCCGTCTGAAACCATGCTGGCTATCATTTATCAAACGGTTACTTTCTAAGTGATATTCGATAGCATCTCTGATGATAGTTTCCATTATTTTTCCTACGATTGAAGTCAAACTTATAGGCCTATAGTTATTTGGTTTCTTTTTGTCACCTTTTTTGAATATGGGAGTAACGTTAGCTAGCTTCCATTCTCTTGGGACATCTCCGGATATGATGGATTTCTTGAAAATAATTTCTAATGGAACAACAATCTCATTTTTCATTTCCTTTAAGATTCTTGGATGCCAACCGTCAGGCCCTGGTGTTTTATTAACTTTGAGTTTGTCTATACACCTTTTAATTTTTTCTTTTGTTATATTTACCGTAGTGAGTAAGTTTACCCCAGACTTTTCACAGGTTTCAGTTTGGAGTTCACTTTGAGGTGTTTCGTTTACGAATACCGAGCTAAAATAATTGTTTAAAATATTACACATTCCTTCATTTGAATATTCAAGTTGACCGTCAGCAGATAATAGTGGACCAATGTGATTCCTAACAACCTTTTTATCTCTAATGTAACTATAGAATTCTTTGGGATTCTCTTTGGATTTATCAGCAATGTTCATTTCGTATTGTCGTTTTCTTTTTTTTATTGTCTTTTTTAAATCTCTCTGTATTGATACATAACTTTCATAGTCATTAGATGCACCCGAGCACTTATATTTCTTATAAGCCTGTCTCTTTTTAGCAATACTTTTTTCAGTTTCTTTGTCAAGCCACTTTGGGCGAGCCTGATTTGGG
>NC_134783.1:9474898-9492398 GCF_046742065.1 Oratosquilla oratoria
TGATATCGTGGCAGAAACAAACGTTATTCTCCTGTGAGTAAAATGACGAAAACTGCAGATGGCGATGACGGAAATGAGAAATTTTGGTGTTTGGCGGGAGAAGATTCCATTCTTGAAGTCTGGAACCAAGCAACTCTGCTTTTTCTTTTGGTAATTCCAAATCACGCACCAAATCATTTAGTTCCTCTTGACTTAACAGATGTGGGAAACTATCTGCATCTGGAATATATATGCCATCTTTCTCTCTTGCTATATCACTAGTAGAAACTTGAGAAGAACTGCTGTCTGCCACCGTTGCTGGTGGAAGTGGTGGCGGGTTTGCTTCATCATGTGGCACTTGTTTCATTACTGATTCATAGTTTGGGTATGTGATCTTTGAGAAAGCAGGAATCTTTGTCAAACAAAAATAACAACCCTTGATGTGATTTTTTTGTCTCACGCCAAACCATGGCGACCAAGAACGGCATAGCTTTCTTTTACCATCTACCCAAGCTATTAACATTGCATTGCACGGTACACAGCAAATATGTGGTGCCCAATCCTTGTTTTGGTCTATTAATTTACTGTCAAAATAGTACTTATAGGCAAGTTTAAGCTTTGTTTTTATGCTTCTACGTTGTTGCTTATGTGTACAGCAGAAATTGTTCGTGTGATTTACACAAGCACGTCTATTTGATGTCATTTGAAGTGTCATACAATATCTAAAAAAAATATATATATATTTGAATGCAAAATAAGATAGAAATACACTTTGGTACAAAATAAATGCTACAAAAATACAACAACTATCCCAGCCTGATTACTTGCTTAACAGCAGAGAGTTTCAACAGACGTCCTACTTGCCTGTCAGATAGCGACTAGCTAGCGAATGACCAGTGGTCCGTTAGTATGTTCTTGACTCAATGTTGCCAACTAGGAGTAAATTTTATTTTTCAAATTCGTTAGATGTGGATGGGGAAGAGTAGGATAAGTGATTTGCTTTTTACACAAAATCTAGATATAATTTGCATATTACACAAAATCTAGACGTGATAGAGCAAATTCAATCATATATATGAATTTACCATGCGAAATTCATCTAGATACACTTATTTACTCTTTTGTAACAAAATCTTTGTTGTCTAGTATAATACACACACACACACACACACACACACACACACACACACACACACACACACACACACACACACACACACACACACACACACACACACACACACACACACACACATACACACACACATACACACATATATGTATATATATATATATATACATATATATACATATATATATATATATATATATACATATATATAAGTATGCACATTTTCTTCTACCTACCAACCATTGTATTAATGTCCTGCTCTGTTACTCCTCATCTTCTTCCTCTTCCCACTCCCACACACTTCCTCCAGCTCCCTCATTCATGATTTTATTGTCTTAACCCATGAACCTCACAGGTTATAACTCTGGCGATGAAGATGACCCAAGAAGGACAAAACAATATTGACGTTAGTGTAGTTTCCTCAGTTGCTCGAGCTATCGTTACTCCCACTACTGAGGACGGCATGGAACCGTGTTCGAGTCCAACTATCTTCTCCCTCCGTTTCTCCTCTCCTTTCTCCACTCCAGCCTCTCTCTTCTGTTCCTATTCCCTTTCTTCCTCTTTCTTTTCCTCCCATTTCATCCCCTTTCTTGCCCCTTTCTCTCCCTTCCCCTCTCCTCTCCTTTTCTTTTCTTTCCTTCCCTTCCCCGACCCTTGCCTCTTATCCTTGCCCTGTCCCATCTTTCCCCTTACTTACCCTTTCCCTTCCTTTCCCATTTGACTCTTTTTCCCTCTCCTTCCTATCTCTTCCTCTCTCACTTTTTTGTTTTAATTTTCTCTCCTTTCTCTCATACCCTTCTCATACTTTCCCTTATATGTTTCTCTCTTTATCCACCTTTTCCGTTTCCTTCCCCTCCTCCCTTCCTTCTTCCTGCGTCTCTTCTTCTGAGGCACTTCTGGAAACGCCAGCTTGAGCTAAATGCCGAGACGCTTAATGTCAGGAGGAGGAGAGGAGGAGGAGGAAGAGGAGAGGGTGATGATGAGGAGGAAGAGGGGGGTTGTGAGGAGTCCGAGGAGGAAGAGAGGGTGAGGAGGACGAAGAGGAGGAGGAGGAGGAGGAGGAGGAGGAGGAGGGGGTGAGGAGTACGGAAGTGATAATGGTGATGATGATGATGATGATGATGATGATGATGATGATGATGATGATGATGATGATGATGATGATGATGATGATGATGATGATGATGATGATGATGATGATGATGATGATGATGATGATGATGATGATGATGATGATGATGATGATGAAGACGAAGAAGAAGAAGAAGAAGAAGAAGAAGAAGAAGAAGAAGAAGAAGAAGAAGAAGAAGAAGAAGAAGAAGAAGAAAAAGAAGAAGTAGAGTTGGGAGGAAGGAAGTAAGGATCTTTAGAGAACTCGACCAAGCCCCCCCCCCCAAAAAAAAAAGGATGAAGGGTTGGCAGAGGTGGAGTAGGCATAAAAAGAGAAGGCGTATGAGTCTAAGGATGAGATGAAGAAGGGGCAGGAGGAGGAGCAGCAGAAAGAAGAGAAAAGGAAAAAATAAACAAACGAGAAATAATGGGAAGAAAATAGAAGTGGAGGAAGAGAAGGAGTAGGTGGTTGTTCGTTTCCTGATGTGGAACCAAAGGTCCTAGATTGGACAGATTTAGTTTAAAAAGGAAATAGGAAGGAACTAGTTTACCCATAGAGTGGTTAACGAATGGAATAGATTTAGTAACCATGTACTCAGCGTTGAAACTATTGGTTGTTTTAAGAGAAGGTTAGATAACTTTATGGATAGGAATGACAGGTGGTAAGGGACATGGAACTGTCTAGTGTGGGCCTTATGGTCTCTTGCAGTTTCCTTCATTCTTATGTTCTTATGTTCTTTACTTCTCTTTTCTTTGTACCTCTCATATAATTTTCTCGTCCTATTTGGTAACTAATCTGTGAATGCTCGCTTCTTCTCTTCTACAACTTTCTTTGCTTCCTCATCCTTCCTTCTTTTTCCTCCCGTCCTCCTTGTTCCACACATCATCTTTGCACACCTTGTGACTTCCTTCTTGAACCATCCACATTCCTCCTCCACTCCTAGTTCAACTCTATCCTTCACTCCCTCCCACTCCTCTCTGAGATTCTTCTTATACTCCTCCTTTTCTTTCTAATTTAAGTAGTTTCTCTAAGCACCTCCCTACCTTCTGTTCTTTTCCTCTTTCTTCATCTATCCTCCACTCTGAACTTACCTTCCATCAAAAAATGATCTGATATTCCCCCACTCTCTCCCTTTAGAACATGTACATCCTTCACTCTTCCTATTATTCTCCTGGTTACCACTATATAGTCTATTACCGCTCTGTCTACCATCCTTCCTTCCTCCACTCCCTCCCATGTGTACTTATACTTGACTTTCTTCCTAAACACTGTATTTGCTATCATAAATTCTTTTTCTAGACACATCTCCACCATCAACTCTCCACGATTTATTTCTGGAACTTCACACTTTCCAACCACTCCGTCTATTAGTTCATTTCCTACTCTAATATTAAGGTTTCCCAATACCTCTACATTGACATTTCTCCCTAAACTGTCTATGCACTTATTTAAATCTACCCAAAAGCCCTCCAAAAGCCCTCCAAAAGCCCTCTACACTCTTCTCACAACCAGGCCTATATGTACTCACAAAACCCCATATCTCCCTTCCCAGTTTCACCTTCATCCTCATTAATCTTGAGAAACCTCCTTCCACTCCACCACACATTTACCTATTTCTTCACGTACTAGTATAGCCACCCCTTCTCTCCCTCGTTCTCTCTTCACTCCAGAGACCCTCCCATCTACACTCCCAAACCCAAACTCGCCCCACCCTTTCAACTTAGTTTCACTCAATGCCAACACATCCATATATCTTCTCACAAACATACTGCCTATCTCTTCCCTTTAACTTTCATTTGTACCACATCCACGCATATTTAAAGACCCAAACCTTAGGGTACTGGTTGGAAAACTCTTCCCAGACTCTCTTATGCCTTTATTTATTATCATTATTATTATAATTATTATTATTATTATCATTATTACTATTATTGTTATTATTATTATTATTATTATTATTATTATTATTATTATTATTATTATTATTATTATTATTATTATTATTATTATTATTTTTCTTTTTTTTTTTTATTTTTTTTTTTTTTTTTTTTTTTTTTTTTTTTTTTTTTTTTTTTTTAAGGAATGTCCCCTTTGGGGCTACAGGGAGAAGGATGCCTAGTCCTATCCCCATCCCGTTTTTGTTGCCTTATACGACTCAAGTGGAAAAACTTGGTGGCAGTATTCTTTTCCCCCACCACAGGGTTCGGCGAAATGAGAAAATGAATATTCAGAGAAATGGTACAGGACAGTAACAAGAGTTGGGGGACAGCATAACGGATGGGCAGTCGCAGTATAATAAAGTATCATCATTTCTCTATAAATAAATATTTCCTCTATCACAAAGAAAATGATGTGTGGCTCTGGTCCATAGGGGCGTCCCGTATAGACTCTAAAGTATCAGCTGCATAAATGACTCCGGTCGTAAAACGCAGCGACGGGGTTAAAGAATAGCTACATCAAGTTCTGTCGGTCCAGAGGAAAAAAAAAATGATAATCAGTGTAAGAATGGAAACAAAGGAAGATGATTGGTGACGAGTGTTAAAGAATTGCAAAATTAAAAAAGTGGGTGTCTGTCTATTATGTGAGATAAGAAGAGGGGAGTGAAGAGGGGAGACGCAGAGGGGAAGGAGGAAGTGTGTACGGGGGAGGGGAAAATGACGAAAGAAGGAAATGGTGGAAAATAAGAAGGGAAGTAGGAGATAAATAGAAAATGACAAAGAAAGGAAAGTAGTTTGAAGAGGACGGTTTGTGGAGAAGGAAAGAAGAAGGGATCGTAACAACTTAATATTTAATGTTTACAAATGAACAGCAAATTGGAAAAGGGAAAAGGAAGAAACCAAAAGACAAAAGATCAAAATGTCTCTGGAGATGAAAGGAGAAAACAAAGAAACAAATAGGCAGAAGAAGACGAAAAAAGGGGAACAGGAGCTGGAGAAGAAAGAAAACAGTGACGAGGTAGAGAGTGGGAGAGAAAGAAGACGAAGAAGAGACCGACGGCAGGCATAAGTAATAGGAAGAGGAGGAGGAGGAGGAGGAGGAGGAGAGCCAGGAAGGGGTGAATGAGGAAGAGAAGAAAGAGGAGAAGGAGTGGCAGTGGCAGCATGAGGACGAGGAAGAGGAGAAGGACGAAAACATGAATGAGGGGGAGGAAGTAGAGGACGAGGTGAAGGAGAGGCAGTAGCTGTAGGAGCATGAGGACGAAAAAGAGAGGGAAGAAAGCTTGTATCAGGGAGAGGAGGAGGAGGAGGAGGAGGAGGGACAGAAGGAGGAATAGGAAAAGAGGGAGAAGTAGGACGATTACAGAACGGGGCTACAAGTAGGGGGACCACAAGGGGAGAAAAGGAGGTGGAGGAGGAGGAACGGAGGAGAAGAGGAAGATAAAGAAGACGGGGAGGAGGAGAAGAGGAGATAGGAAGATAAGGAGGAGGAGGGGAGGAGGAGGAGGAAGAGGGGGAGAGGAGGAGTGGTAGGAGGAGGAAGGGGAGGAGGAGGAAGAGGAGGAGGAGGAGGAGGAGGAGGAACGGATCGATAGGCCGAGCACAATTAGAGCGCGTTTTTGTGTCGGACGCAAACTGGCACTGGCAGCATTACTCTCAACTGCCAATTTTCCACCGCCGTTGCCAACGATATTGCCCGTGATGACAACGTCACTTTGACCGTTGTCACTCGTCGATGCGGCCGGTGCCGCCACCATGTTGTCATTGCTGTCACGTTTTCATTGTTTTAGTTATTGATTTGATTTCGTTTATGTTGTCACCTTCGTCATTGCCGTCGTTGTCTTTGGTGTTGTCCCCTTTTGATTGTTCTGAAATTTTTCTTTATTCATCTACGAAAAGGGGTAGGGGGGTCGTTTCTTCAGGTGAATAGAATCGTCTGGCGCCATCCAGGACACGAGGAAAAGGACCGCCAGGTACGGAAGTGGGGTTTGGTGCCATGGGTATGATTAAAAACCAGCTGCCAGTCACCATAATGAAAGGAAAAATGCCTACCAGAACGGAAGGAGCTGAGCATGTTTTAACATGTTAACAACCCAGGATGTTTCTTCTTTTTCCCGGTAGATGGCAGCTCGAGAACGCACCGGGCAGTCACTGGGAAGGCCAGAAGCGTAATGGCCAATCAGAAGATATGAATATCAGCTGATGTGACGAGGAAGTGAGGGGGCTAGTCTTTGGAAATTCAGGCATTATGGAAATGGGTGTAGTTGTAGTTCTGATAGATGTAGTTCTATTTGCAGTACTAGTGATACTCGTAGTAATGTCAACGACAATATCACTGGAATTGATTATGGGATCATTATCATCATCCTAATATTTGTCGTCATTATTTTCGCTTACCTCCTTCATCCCTTTCTTCTCCATTTTCTCTTTTCCCTTCTTCTCCTTCTATTCCTCCTCTCTCTCCTTTACCTCCTCCTTCTCTTCCTTCTCTTCTTTCCCCCCCTTCCTCTCTTTTTCTCCTATCTCTTTTCCTCTTCCCCCTTTTCCCCCTCTTTCTCTTCCTCCCCTTCACTTCCTCCTCTTCCTATTTCTCCTACTCCTCCTCCTCACCACCACCATTATCATCATCATGAGCAACAGCTGCATTATCTAAATAATATTAATTATGTGACCATTCCCCGACCCTGCTGCCCATGATAAATATGACAAAGCGGTTGTTGTGGCCTGGGCGACAAAGGAGGATTGCCCCAACGCACTGTGCATTACACCAATTTTATGTTAATACAATAACATGCAGCTTCTGGCCGCGCAAAAATAGTATCTATTATATTCTTTTTATACTGTGCTGGCATTCGCGAACACAACACGGAGTGCGTGTCATTGTGCAAAGCGACCAGTGAATGGAGTATTTTGCAGCCCACGGAGCATCCGTGTGACCCCTTAGGGAGCATTCTGTAGCCCCGTCTAGCAGTTTCACCTGGATAGCGTTTGAATCACACGGAGCATTATATGCTCACCCAGTGAACATATTATTCTCCTATAGGGAGCATAGTTTGCAACCCACGGGGCATGTTTTGCATCTCACGGAGCATATTTTGCACTCCACGGAGCATATCTTGCACAGCACAGAGCATTTGCACCCTTAGGAGCATTTCCTTCCCCTAAAGCATTTGCAAAGGGCAAGGAGTCTCCTAGATCATCGTTCGTCTTCCCATTTCAGTCATTAATAGGCTGTGTTTACACCGAGCGAGTCTGGGCCGATTCTCCTCAACTGTTGTGAGTTCGTTTCAGTAGAAACGACTTCGTTTACCATCTTTCGGTTTTCCGATCTTCATATGTGAAATTACATTTGCGTCATATATTGAGTTGGCTCCGTTTACACCGAGCGTGTCTGAGCCAATTCTCCTCAAGTGTTCCGAGTGCGTTTGAGTAGAAACGACTTCAGTTCCAATCTTCAAATGTCAAATTACCTTTGCGTCATATACTGAGGAACTGAACGGCGAACTGAAAGGAGTTAAACCTTTTACGAAAGTTAGACACATTATTAAAGTGTTGCTAGGAAAGTCTTAAATGCTGCAAGCAAAGTCTTCTTCTAGCTCTTCAGATTCGAGATTCGGCCCAAACCCGCCCCCATCCGTCACGTTTTTACTTCTTCCTTTTTTCTCTTCTTTCTTCTTGTCCTGAGGTCATGTTGGGCCGATAGTTAGAGCGCTTTGCTCACCTTTCGAAGGTAAAAGGCTTAATTCATTACTTAACTTATGTTATTTTTTCTGTTTTAGGTTGCTCGCTAGCCGAGCGGGTTGGGGTGTTGTTATTTGCGACCGAGGTCGAGGTGACGGCGGTTGTGAACAGTTTTTTCTTTATATTTCAGAGAGCAGTGAAAAGACCCTTTAATCCAAAATAAATAGATACCGTAAGCAAATAAAAAAATACGTTATCAAATGAACAAGTAATAAACAAATGAATAAATGCAATAAAATTAAATGTCCGCAGAGAACCGCTTTAGAAAGAACCAAAAATCTCAAAAATTTAAAAAGAAAATAAATCCTGGTTATCGAAAGCAGTTGTCGAAAATGTTGAAGCGCTTCAGTATATGCTACAAGAAATTATCGAAAAAAAAAGTTTTTGACATTTTTTATGACACTGACCTAAGATATAATTGATAGGTTTCATCCTTTAAATCATCTTTATAAGGTACCATAGCATGGTTATGATCAAAGCAAGTTAAAAGGTCAAAGCTTGCCTGACAGACAGACAGACAGACAGACAGACAGACAGACGGACAGAGAGATAGACAAATTTATAACGGAACAAAGTAACATAGTTGCCTAAAGTACTTTCTGTAACTAAAAAGCGAGTCATGAAGACAAGGACAAATGGTGTTGGATCAAGAGAGAGTGAGTTTCAGAACCTCCCAGTGAAAAGAAAGGCGAAAGGGTGCTGGCTCAGGTTCGAGTCTTCTAGATTACAAAGGATTCCAACGGCGGAGCATGCCGACAGGAGACCTTTTGATCCATATCTAGGTCGGATGCAAAAAAAAAAAAAAAAAAAAAAAAATCATAATAAAATAATAAGTAAAAACTATAATAATGTAAATAACAAATAAAATACATAAACGAGTGCATAGGTATAGTTAAAATAATAAACAAACAGGTAAATAGTAAATAATAAATTGACATACAACTAATGATAAATGAAAATCAGACAGACAAATGATAACAAAACAAAAACAAATAATATAAGATAAATTATAATCATTACAGCATCTTACTTAGGTATTTATCTAAATGATTCTTAAAGCTTCGAACTGAACTACATTGCACTACCTGTGCAGGAAGTTTATTCCATTCATTAACTACACGGTTGGCAAAGTTGTTTCTACCTACTTCCAAATTGAATCTATTTCCGGACAGTTTGAGACCATTGTTTCTTGTCTGATTCTCATTCAATATGAAAATTTGGTCACTTTTGATGTTGTCAATTTCCTTTCAAATCTTAAATACCTGCATCAAGTCACCTCTGAGTCTACGCTTTTTTAGGGAAAACAGATTCATGTGTTTTAGTCGATTTTCGTATGATTTATTTTTGATATTTGGAATCAGTTTTGTGGCTCGCCGTTGTACTTTTTCCAGTCTGTCAATGTCTTTAATGAGATTCGGTGACCATACGGAAACAGCATATTCCAAATGTGGACGAACTAACGATTTATATAGCTTGTTAATGAGTGATGGACTTTTGAAATCAAAAGATCGCGCAATCAGTCCCAGAATCTTATTTGCTTTCTCAGAGGCTGAAATACACTGCTTGGATGATTTGAGGTCGTTACTGATAATTACGCCGAGATCTTTTTCCCTATCCACTTTTGTTAACGAATTTCCAAATAACTTGTAATCGTACTTACTGTTATTTTTACCTATGTGCATTACCTTGCATTTACTTCTGTTAAATTTCATTAGCCACTTTTCAGACCATTGCTGTAATTGATCTAAATCTTCTTGAATATCTAATTGGTTTGAGTGATCATTTGCCACTCCGCACAGTTTTGTATCATCGGCAAATTTGGAAACAGTAGATTTTAGTCCATGGTCTATATCATTTATATATACTATGAATAGAAGTGGCCCAAGAACGGAACCCTGAGGAGCTCCACTTGCAACACTTTTCCATCCAGAAGTTTTTCCATTTAAAACAACTCTCTGTTTTCGACCATTCAACCAATTACTAGTCCAACCTAATAGGCTACCACTTATTCCATGCAAAGCTAGTTTAGTAAGTAGTCTTTCGTGTGGGACGGTATCAAAAGCTTTTGCAAAGTCTAGATATATTAAATCTATATTGTTTCTTTTGTCATAATTCGAGATAACTGTGTTGTAGAATTCGAGTAAGTTAGTCACGCAAGAACGTTTCCGTCTGAAACCATGCTGGCTATCATTTATCAAACGGTTACTTTCTAAATGATGTTCGATAGCATCTCTGATGATAGTTTCCATTATTTTTCCTACGATTGAAGTCAAACTTATAGGCCTATAGTTATTTGGTTTCTTTTTGTCACCTTTTTTGAATATGGGAGTAACGTTAGCTAGCTTCCATTCTCTTGGGACATCTCCGGATATGATGGATTTCTTGAAAATAATTTCTAATGGAACAACAATCTCATTTTTCATTTCCTTTAAGATTCTTGGATGCCAACCGTCAGGCCCTGGTGTTTTATTAACTTTGAGTTTGTCTATACACCTTTTAATTTTTTCTTTTGTTATATTTACCGTAGTAAGTTTACCCCAGACTTTTCACAGGTTTCAGTTTGGAATTCACTTTGAGGTGTTTCGTTTACGAATACCGAGCTAAAATAATTGTTTAAGATATTACACATTCCTTCATTTGAATATTCAAGTTGACCGTCAGCAGATAATAGTGGACCAATGTGATTCCTAACAACCTTTTTATCTCTAATGTAACTATAGAATTCTTTGGGATTCTCTTTGGATTTATCAGCGATGTTCATTTCGTATTGTCGTTTTCTTTTTCTTATTGCCTTTTTTAAATCTCTCTGTATTGATACATAACTATCATAGTCATTAGATGCACCCAAGCACTTACCATTCTTATAAGCAATACTTTTTTCAGTTTCTTTGTCGGGCCACTTTGGGCGAGCCTGATTTAGGGGACGTCTGTCCTTAAAAGGAATGTAAGTTTGAATCATCTTAGTGAGCGTATTTTGAAATATTTCCCACATCTGATCTACAGGTCTTTTGTTTAATTTTGCCTCCCAATCTGTAAGCTGAAGCTCCTGACGTAGTCCTATGAACTGAGTTTTACTGAAATCGGGTATTTTAGAAGCACAAGTATCTATTCTAAAATTGGTTAGGAGTTTGAAACTGACTAAGTTGTGATCGCTATTTGCAACAGATTCCATTCTTAATTTCTTCGCTTAAGAAGTTTCTCTCTCTCTCTCTCTCTCTCTCTCTCTCTCTCTCTCTCTCTCTCTCTCTCTCTCTCTCTCTCTCTCTCTCTCTCTCTCTCTCTCTCTCTCTCTCTCTCTCTCTCTCTCTCTCTCTCTCTCTCTCTCTCTCTCTCTCTCTCTCTCTCTCTCTCTCTCTCTCTCTCTCTCTCTCTCTCTCTCTCTCTCTCTCTCTCTCTCTCTCTCTCTCTCTCTCTCTCTCTCTCCATTTTCTTCTTCTTCTTCTTCTTCTTCTTCTTCTTCTTCTTCTTCTTCTTCTTCTTCTTCTTCTTCTTCTTCTTCTTCTTCTTCTTCTTCTTCTCCTTCTCCTTCTCCTCCTCCTCCTCCTCCTCCTCCTCCTCCTCCTCCTCCTCCTCCTCCTTCTTCTTCTTCTTCTTCTTCGTCTTCTTCTTCCTCTTCCTTTTCTTCTTCTTCTTGACGTAATTTCCTTCACAGCGAACAGACGCGCAGCATATTAGGAGTATGACTGAAATTAGAGGGACATGGACGAGCGGCGAGGGGATGCGAAAGTGGGTCTGGAGAAGGAAAGAGAGAAAGGGCAGGAGGAAAAGGAGGAGGAGGAGGAGGAAGAGGAGGAGGAGGAGGAGGAGGAGGAGGAGGAGGAGGAGGAGGAGGAGGAGGAGGAGGAGGAGGAGGAGGAGGGGTAAGGAAGGGGGAAATGGGGATGAGGCGGGAAGAGTAAAGGAAAGGCAAAAGGGGAGAAGAAGGAGGAGAAGAAGCTGAAAGGTGAGGAGCAAGAGGAAGGAGTTTTGAAAGGAAAAGGAAGAAAATAATTGAAAAGGGAGGAAGAAGAGGAGGGGGAGGAGGAGAAAAAAAATGATAAGGATGTGGAGAAACAGAACAAAGTCGACGATGGCAAATAGTTATGGGATGAAGAGGAAGGGAAGGAGGAGGAGGAAGAGGAGAAGGATGAGAAGGAGTAAGATGGATTGTTGAGCTGAGAAACAGGGGATAGAAGAGGGAAGGGACGGTCAAGAGCCAGAGGAATTCGAGAGAGGGGGATAGGATATGAGGGTGACAGGAGAAGAGGAAGAGGAACGAGCAAGAGGAAAAGAGAAAGAGGAGAAGGAGGGTGATGATGGTGATGAGGAGGAGATAGAGGTGGAGATGGATGAAAGTGTAGGCTAGGACGGGACAAAGGGAAGAAAGTTAGAGGAGATGGAAGTCTTAAGAGTGAGTTTTTGAAAGCTGAGGGAAACACGAGGATTGAGAAAGGAGGGATATGAAGGGAACAGGGAGGAGAAAGAGGAATATATATATATATATATATATATATATATATAGAGAGAGAGAGAGAGAGAGAGAGAGAGAGAGAGAGAGAGAGAGAGAGAGAGAGAGAGAGAGAGAGAGAGAGAGAGAGAGAGAGAGAGAGAGAGAGAGAGAGAGAGAGAGAGAGGGGGGGGATCAGAAGGCCTCAAAGTATTGGAGAATTGTGGAGGGAAAGGGGGATGTTTGAGAAAGACGAGGAGGAACAAGAGGGAGGGTATGAGAAATAAGTGGTGGATATAAACTTAGGCCCTGTTCACAGTAGTGGTTTGAACCCCGGGAAACCCCGGCGGTACCGCATAGTCAAGGAAAAACTGCACGGTTGTGTGTGAACGCCTCCATTGACTTACACTGTCATTGAACTGCCGCGGTTCAAGCCGCGGCGATTGAAACCGCTAGTGTGAAAGGTCCTAAGAACAGAGGGAGGGTGTCATGTAATGAAGGGGAAGAAAGGAGGTGAGTAAGAAGATTAGAGACGTAGAATAGGGAGTCTGTAAGATAGTAGGTGTATTTCGAAAGGGGGGAGGGTTGTTAACATATTTACTACCGAAGGTTAGGGTGACACGGAGATGAATGAAATAGAGTGAGAGCAGCCAAAACAAGAATAAAGTACCATCTGGGACGGAAGGGTATTCTCTTGTGGGTACCAAGTAAATACCACGGAGGTGAATGAAATCGCCAGACGGATTCGTGGGCGAGTTGCAGGGATAACAAGTAATTTTGCCCTTTATAAAAAAAAAAAAGTCACATCGCGCGTAGGCGGTGAAGAGGACCCCCACGCTGGCGAGTGCCGCTCCGTGGGATGTCCGCAGATGGTGCCACAGTAGCCGGGTCCATGTGGCCGCTTCTGGTCTGTTATTTCTCCGATTAGTTTGGTGGGAGACGATGTGGTTTACTTGTTTCTGTTTACTTTGTTTCCTTTGTGTAACTCACTGTCACCTCTCTTGCCACTGTAGCCACTGTAGTTGCCCTTATGGTCTTCACTTATGGATATGGCGACTCACTTATTTTAGTTGGTAGGCTCTGTTGCCTCCAATCATTCAACTTTGTCAAGTTCTAGGCTGTCTGTTCCTTTTAGTGTTGGTTCTCTTCATTGCCAGGCTTCTACCTCTCACTTCACTAAATTTTTCTGTCTATGAAAATTAAATACTATTTTCTTCTGTATCATTCTTCCGTTAATTCTTATACAGCGTGCCTCACAGGAATCCCCTAGAACACGTATGTAAGATTCTACGTGAGCTTTGCATTGACGTGGTGATTTTTTAGTCCAATGATCTTTAACTTTATATTTAAGATCCTCCCCAAAGGGTGTAATTTTACAATCGTGAACCAATTGAATTTTTTCTTCCTTTACTCCTTCACCAATCAGATTCGTTGTTCCAACTCTATTTGGCAATATTGTTTACTTAGAATAATCTCGAGTCTCTGCATAATTCTCAGGTTAAAAAGGAATATAATATCAGAAGTACACTCGAGCTCCCGGCTAATATTTATAAATAAGAGTTTTATTACCTACACGAGGCAGAAAACGGGCTCTGGCAGCTCGCTCAGTTACTATTTTATAAACAAGGCGGAAAGGCGGACTTAGGGAGCTCGCTCGCTATATTGTTTCATAAACACCTAACTTATAAGATGTAACCCCCGTCTTCTATCCCTCTTTCTACCCTCCTTTTTTTTTTACCAGCCTCTTACTCTTTGCCCCTTGGGATCCTTGAACCGGAACCGTTACTTTTTCGTAAAACATAAAAACATAAGAATGGAAGAGACTACGAGAGACCATAATGCCTACACTAGTCATTCCAATGCCCATTACCACCTATCATCTACATCCATAGTTAATTAACCTTCTCTTAAAACAACCAACTATTTCAGCGCTTACTACATGGTTACTAAGTCTATTTCATTCGTTAACCACTCTATTAGTAAACCAATAGAGAACCAGTTCAAATACATTATCATGTGTCCTGCCCTGCTGTATTAATATGATAACCTTGTCTACATCACCCTTGTTAAAGCTTTTGACTCATTTGAGATCTATTAGACCATCCTGCACTCTACGTCTTTCCAGAGAGTGAAGGTTAAGGTGCCTAAAGCAAGACTTCCTCCTTGGTTAGCTTCTTTCGTTACCATGGATACCATCTTGGCCTGACATCCATAGAAACGTAGCTTTCCTGATTTGTGTTTGTGTTGTGTGGGCCTCATAAAAGATAGTGTGTTTGATTGATTCTTTTGTATATTTATTACTTTATTTATTAACTTGATTCTGTTATGTTATTTTCATCTATGAATCTATGCCTTATTGTCGTTTACTTATTTCTGTTTTTTTTTTTATCGGTTTACTCAGCCATGTGTTTATTCACTTGTTACTTGAGTACTTTTTAATTATCGTTATTGTTGTTATTGTTACTATATTTTGTTATTATGATTATCTTTATCTTTAGTTTTACTGATCTGTTTATATTTCATTTAATCTTTTTTGGGCATTTAGTTTTATAATGTTTTTAAGTAGTAATGATGTGATACTGTTCTTACCCAAATAGAAGTTTCTCTCCGTGTTTATAAACGATATAAAATAATGGAGGATTGGGGTTGTATTCCTTGGTGAAAGAGAAGGAAGTCTGAAGAAGGTGCAAGGGAGAGCAAGTTCTTTTTGGAAGTGGAAGTCCACTGGGAAGGCCTCGAACCTAAGGCCTCATGTCCACTTTCACCGAAGGAATATCTCAGAGACGAATGAAGTAATCTAGCCGCAACCAGAAAAAAAGATGAAAGATGTGACGTATAGTGGACGAGAGAGGGAGGAGGGAAGAAGAGGAGGAGGAAGTGAACGAAGACAATAGGGACGGATTGTGGAGAATAGCAAGAAAAGTAGGGAGAAGAGGAGAGTCATCAGGGAGTATTCATAGATGGAGTGTAAGATGAGATGGAGATGAAAGGAGGGAAAATGTAGAAAAGAAAGGAAGTAACTGTCGGAAAGGGAAACGAATTAGGGAGTGTGAGAGTGCGACAAGGGAGTACTGATATGTGGACGAGTGTAGAGCCGGGGAAGGAGAAATTGAGAGTATGAAAGACCATGGAACATAAAAGTAGAAATAGGTGTGGGGTTAGGATGGGGGTAAAAATAAGGGGAGAAAGGATGATAAGGGGATGGAGGGGCGAGGGGGGGGGGTCCTGGCTTGAGGGGACAGGCCCATTAGGGTAAGATTCGAGGGGAAGCTTCAAGGGGGAAGAAAGAGGGGAGGAGTTGGTCAATGAGTAGAGGGTGGGGAGGCTGTCATCTTTGAAAGAGGATAGCGGAGGGGCTGGAACAGGGGAGGGGAGAAGAGGGGAATGTATGGGAGGAGAAATCGGGGGTAGGGGTAAGGGGGAGTGGGGGGTTAGTGAGAGAAACAAGTGGGTTTGAAGGGGGTGGGGAGGTGGTAGGTGGAGGAGAAAATATCAACACAGGAGAAAAAGAAAAAAAAGAAGGAGGAGGAGGAGGAGGAGGAGGAGGAGGAAGAGTAAAGGCAGGAGGGGAGAAAGAGGAAGGAAAACACGAAGCACCTGGAAAGGGAAGGGTAGGGTCTCGCGGAGGAGGAAGAAAAGGAGGAGGAGGAGGAGGAAGAGGAGAGGTATGAGAGGAAAGGGAGGAAGGAAAACAAGAAGCACCTGGAAAGGGAGGGGGTAGGGTCTCGAGGGGGAGGAAGAAGAGGAGCAGGAGGAGGAGGAGGAGGAGGAGTAGAAGGCGATGTAGTAAGAGGAGGAAGAGGGAAGTGAAATTGAGGGAAAGGGAAATAATTATAGTTTTGAAAGAGAAAGAAAGGGAAAGAGAAAGACAAAGAAGAACCAAAGGAGACGAAAAGGAGATGGAAGGAGAAGTGAAAGTGGGAAAGAAGGAAAGAAAATGGAAAGAGAGAACGAAATGGTGATGGCCCAGCGGGCCAAACGAGGGCGAGTTACTGAGGTCGGAACTGTGGTCTCACTGCACTTACTGTACAGTACGTATGGATGCAGCCACGCATAGGCCTCATTCTCTGTCTGTCTGTCTGTCTGTCTGTCTGTCTGTCTGTCTGTCTCTCTGTCTCACACACACACACGCGCACACACACGCACACACACGCGCACACACACGCACATACACACACACACACACCACACAACACACACACACACACACACACACACACATACACACACACACACACACACACACACACACACACACACACACACACACACACACACACACACACACACACACTCACACACACACACACACACACACACACACACACACACACACACACACACACACACACACACACACACACACACACACACACACACACACACACACACACACACACACACACACACACACCGAGCCTACGTTGGGACAAAATTCCGAGCATAGTAGTATTTGGTGTGTGCGACGATAACCAGCGCCTCTATCCGAAGTGGAGTCACTAAGATGGTAAAAGAGAGAGATTGAAGGAGGGCAGTAGAAAGTAGGAATAGTAGAAGTTGAAAGTGATGGTCATTCTTTTTCTGGTTGAAGATAAGCCCCAAGCCATAAAAATTACTGCGTGACTCTGGTCCGTAGAAATGTTACTAAAGTTCCTAAGATAGTGACTACTTATAATTTCTCCAATCAGTACCCCGTGCGGAGCTTTAAGGTGGCAGCACACTAGGCATTTCTCGCTAGCATGCTACTTGCTTTTGCTGCATCATTTGAGTAGAAACGTCTTCGATTACGATCTTTTGTTTTTCAAATTTCCTAATTTCAAATTATTCTTACGTCATATAGTGAGAAGTTGAATGACGAACTAAGAGAAATTGAACCTACACGAATGTTAGACATATTGCTGAGATGTTTTTATGGAAGTCTAGAATAGTGTAACCGAAGTCGTCTCTGCTCAAACGAAGTAGCAAAAGCAAGTAGCATGCTAGTGTGCCGCCACCTTAATCCTACGCTGATGTAGCGTAATCATATCCCCTTGAATACAATGACAAGTGTTCATACATGGACACCGAGATCCCTGTCTGTGATAGAAATGTATTCACTTATTTGCTAATCTATTCATTAATTGCTTGATTTATTCATTCCTTTGTTTAATTTGTATTGTTAATAAAACTCTTTT
>NC_134783.1:9504898-9507398 GCF_046742065.1 Oratosquilla oratoria
GCTTGATTAAAATGATCGGCCTCGTACTTTACAGCTCAAAACAAAACAACCTCCATCAGAAACAAAGAATTAGTGCTCTAAACAACTGTTTGACGATCATCGTTGGGCCATAAACAATCATCGTTGAGCAATAACAGTGGCCTTCGCTGTTTTCAAGGTTGAACATATAATACCTGATTTTAGGCTAGTTTTTTGTACTGAATAAAAAAAAATATGCTCATTTTACTCAATGAAATATTAGCACATTAAAAATATCCTAAATTTTGATCTATTTGTAGGTAAATGAAACACAATATTGAAAAGATTAGACTGATTTATTCACAGAAGGCTTACAAAATATTTTGAATAGATAATAAGAAGAGTATAATAAACTAAGGAAGCTAGTCATGGATGAATGGTCTCTTCAGGGACTTCCGTTTGTGCTGAGCAGACTCCACATCCCTCTTTAGGTACCAGCAGTGGTCGGCCAGAAAGTTGACCCCATCTGCCTTGGTAGCATTCCTCCATAACACTGATATCTTTGTGAAAGCGCTCACCCTATTCTTCACAGAAGTCTCCACAATTCTCTGGAAAATAGTCCAGATTAGACCGAAGGAAGCGCATTTTCACTGACATCTGCGCACCAGGTTGGCGGAAATTCTTCATTAACTCATCTACAACCTTCTGATACTGGGAACTTCTATGGATGCCATGGAAGTTTGCAATGACTGAATTAAGGGACAACCAGGCAGAGAGTTCAGCAGGTGTTCAGCCTGTATGCACCACACTTAGCTGTATCAGTCATGTCACTAGATTCGAAATCAGAACTAGATTCCATGGTAACATTTGGCTCAAGAACATGATGATCGGGGCCATAGGGGACTGGCTTCATGGTAGAAGGAACATTAGGGTATTGAACATGGTGCTTGTTCTTGCGATTGATATACCTTTTAACTTGTCATGGTATAGTAGCAGTCAGTAACGTGATCTTTCCCTTCCCTCCACATCATTGGGACATCAAATGGCATACTCTTCATTTTCTTGTTCCTCCAATCCCGTAAGTTCTCTACACATGTTTTGCAGTAGATATGGGGAGCGAATGTTTTATCCTGGTCCCCTACTTTGACTCTAAAGTAAGCTTCATATACCTTCTTCACAAAATCCGTGATTTTTGCTTGACGGTCTGGAAGAACCACATGTCCGCAGATGTAACAAAACCTATTAGGATGGTTTTTACACTTCTGATCCATTTTTATACATATCTAGACCTGAAAAGAAAAAAGAATAATTATTAAAGGTTACCCACGACCCAATTTTGCAAAAAACAAAGCCCATTAATGCTTGGATAATTGCGATATTTTGGAAAAAAAATATATGCTGGAATAGATACAGACTATATCTTAAAAACCAGACCTGACCCACAAAAACGAACTGTATTTTTTAATTCAGCATGGACAAAATATATAAACTGTGTTACCATATTGAAAGAGTTGTTGAGTGCAGTCAATAGGAAGACCAGGAAAAGACATATCTAGGAACCTTTTTTTTCATCAACTTAATAAGATAATCTCTTCTTAGCCAGAATTAAATATCTAAAGTATTTCACCGCGACGAAGGGGATAATCCTTTCCGTGCCAAGTGACACTTTTCCTTTAACACCGGCTGCCGCTAAACTATTACATTCTCATTCATTTTTCTCTCACCATACTCCAGGTAGGGCAGTTGCCCTGTCAGTTGCGGTGCCTCACGAAGTTTCTCCATCAGGGACGGTCTCTATATCTCTCTTCTTCATCTTCCATTTCTCCACCTCCTTTGGGTCTCCATACCACTATTCTCTTTCTCGGTGTCCATGGTGGATATCTTTCCATGTCCATCATCACCATTTGGCCATACCACCTCAGTTGGTTTTTATCGATAAATACTTGTTGAAAACAAGGAGGATAACATTCTTATCCTCCTCACTCTTCTTCCTCCCTCCAGAGAGGGTGAAGGATGGAACGCGGGGGGGGGGGGACACTAGATCAGAGGCCAGCTTGATACATTTGCAAATAAATCTTCGCTCCCCAGCAATGTGATTTATTGCTCGAAAACGCCTGAACAGGAAAAAGAGCCGAGACAGAGAAAGAGAGCTGATGTTCCAGAGGAGCGCGTGTGTGACGGACTTGAATATGCCATGGCTGTGAGTCCTCATTCAAACGTGATTTTCAATTAATTTCATTTGATCGAATAAGTGATGATGTACTCCCCACCCCCATCCCCCTCGCCACTGAAGTGATGTCACTGAGCATAATTACGTGAGAATGAAGGAGACTGCAAGAGACCCTAAGGTATACGCTTGGTAGTTCTATGTCCATTACTACCTATCGTCCCCATCCATAAAGTCATCTGACCTTCTCCTAAAGGGATGAATAAAATAGCATGGCGGCAGACAGAAATAAAGTTGAAATACCGTCTGGTACGAAAAGAAAAAAATGAATGAAAAATGAAACGTTGGTAAGATGTCTGGGCGATTTGCGCTTTA
>NC_134783.1:9514059-9521559 GCF_046742065.1 Oratosquilla oratoria
CCTATCACCTTACCCCCTAACCCCATACCCCCTGTCTCCTTACCACTTATCACCCCCTACCCCCTACTCACCCTATACTTGATTAACCTATCTTACCCCCTAATCATACCCCCTGTCTCAGTGATTTTATCACCCCCCTACCCCCTAGCCTTCAGAAGAGCTATTAGTATTAGTAGGAAAAAGAAGTGGAGGAGTAGGAGGAGTAGAACGAGTGGGAGAAGAAGAAAGAGGATGAGAAGAGGAAAGAGGAAAAGGAATAGGCAAAGGAGTACGAGGCAGAGGAGGAGGAGGAGGAGGAGGAGGAGGAGGAGGAGTAGGAGGAGGAGAAAGAAGAAAATGAGTAGGGAAAGGAGCATGAGGAAGAGGAAGAGAAGGAGGAGAAGGAGTAGGAGACGGAGGAGAAGGTGAAGGAGTAGGAGGCGTAGGAGTAGGAGAAGGAGGAAGAGGAGGAGGATATGGAGGAGGAGAAGGAGGAGGAGGAGGAGGAGTAATAGAGTGGGATTAGGAGAAAGAAGAAAATGAGTAGGGAAAGGAGTATGAGGAAGAAGATGAGAAGGAGAAAAAGGAGCAGGAGATGGAGAGGAAGGAGGAGAAGGAGTAGGAGACGGAGGAGAAGGTGAAGGAGTAGGAGGAACAGGAGGAGGAGGAGGAAGAGGAGGAGGAGGAGGAGGAGAGAATTGGGAGGAATAGGAACAAGAGGAAGAGGAGGAAGAGGAGGAGGAGGAAGAGGAGTGGGACGAAGAAGAAGAGTATAAGGAAGAGGAGGAGAAGGAGGAGGAGGAAGAGTAGGAGGAGGAAGAGGAATAGAAGTAGTGGGAGGAGGAAGATGAGGAAGGAGAGGAGGAGGAAGAGGACGAGGAAGAGGAGGAGGAAGAAGAGGAGGAAGAGGAATAGGAGAAGGAGTGGGAGGAAGAGGAGGAGGAGGAGGAGGAGGAGGAAGGTAAGCGGGAGAGGTGAAGGCAGTGGGAGGAGAGGTTGCGATGGAAAGGATGTGAAGTGGGAGGGAAAAGGAGGAAGTAGCGAGGGAGGAGGAGGAGGAGGAGTGAGATGAAGAGGAAGAGGAGGAGGAGGAGTAGGGGAGGAGGAGGAGGAGGAGGAGTGAGATGAAGAGGAAGAGGAGGAGGAGGAGTAGGGGAGGAGGAGTATGAGGAAGAAAAGGAATAGGAGGAATGGGATGAAGAGGAGGAGGAGTAGGAGGAGGAAGAGGAGAAGGAGTAGGAGGGGGATTAGGAGGAGGAAGAGGAAGAGCAGGAGGAGGAGAAGGATTGGGTTGGGAGGAATAGGAGGAGGACGAGGAGGAGAAGCAGTGGAAGGAAAAGGAGGAGGAGGAAGATGGGGAGGAGGAGGAGGTGGAGAAGAAAGAGTATGAGGAGGAAGAGGAGGAGTAGGAGAAGGAGTGGGAGGAGGAGGAGGAGGAGGAGGAGGAGGAGGAGGAGGAGGAGGAGGAGGAGGAGGAGGAGAAGGAGTAGGAGGAGGAGGAGTAGATGAAGGAGTGGGCACGATTAAGAGGAGGAGGAGGAAGAGGAGGAGGAGGAGGAGGAGGAGGAGGAGGAGGAGGAAGTACTGTTTTACCGTGTAAAGAAATAATACAAGAAAAAATAATTGAGAATCACAGCAAACAAAAACAAACAAACGAGACGAATTGACAGGGAAATGAAAGTACAAATAAATACATAGGACAAATAAATAAGGATTAAACGCGTGCAAATAAAAAAAATATATAAAATAATCATAAATAAATAAATCAGTTAATAAATACATAGATAGGCAAGTAACCAAATAAATTAACGAATAAATGCAGAGACAGATACATAAATAATTCGATAAAGCATGACATCAGTTAAAAAAATAAATGTAAGGATGGGTAGGAGGCAGAGGTGTTCCCATGAGGCCTCTCCCTTGTGGAGACTGGCATGTGGTAGGAATGGACCAGCCAGGGCTCTCTAATTCCTTACCTTGAGACCACGAACAGGAATCTCAAGCCATGACTATGCCTCCCTCTCTCTCCCTCTCTCCCTTTCTCCCTCTCCCACTCTCTCTCTCACTCTCTCTCTCTCTTTCTCTCTCTCTCTCTCTCTCTCTCTCTCTCTCTCTCTCGCCCTCTCATTTCCTCTTTCTCTCTCTCTTTGTTTCCCCTAGACTAACTCATTCACTCACATACGCACACTCACAAACACACACTCACTCACTCACTAACTCACTCACTCATTCACTTAGAAACCCACCCACCCATCCACCCACCCACCCACCCACCCAATCTCTCTCTCTCTCTCTCTCTCTCTCTCTCTCTCTCTCCTACTCCCCAATCTATCTCCTTCTTCCACTCTTCCTCTCTCCACATTATCTTCTATTCTTCTACTTGCACATTTTTTATTCATCCTTAAGAACAATTATTCGTTTTATTTCATATCTGAAGGTTTCTGTCTTCCTGTCTTCTTCACGTTCTCTCCTTTCCTACCTGACCTCAGGTCCTCTGGGTTTGGGCAGCCAGGTCCTCTCCTCCCAGGATGTGACTCTTTGTGTGCGTGGCAGAAAGGGACGCCTTACCTGTTGGGGGGAGAAAAAGAGAATACACTTAATACAAGCTGAAGGCATTTTCCAAAACAAATTGCTTTCTCTCTTTGTTTTTAGAGTGCCCACGTATACGTGTGTATCTGTGTGTGTGCATTCGTGCATACACGATCATGTGCACCTGACTGCTTGTGCAATATAAAGCCAGTGTAGACACAAAACCAGAGTGTACCAGAACGTATACCAAAAGAACTCAGAATATCCAGGAGCACATCCAAGTGCAGCTCAGCACAAGAAGAGAAGCTTCCAGTAGCCTTTGGGGACAAAAGAACCCAACCGGAGGGGGGGGGATCCCTCCTCCATTAATAAAGATGAAAATAAAAACAAGATGACCTCGGAAGTCGAGGGAAGGGCGGAGACAGGAAAGGAAGATGGGAAGATAGGGTGGTTGGGATTGAGGTTGGGAGTTGGAGAGACGGTAATGGCGGGATTGGGGAGAAAATGGATGAATGGGGAGATGGGGGAGAGGAGAGATGGGAAGACGGGAGATGGGGAGAGGGGAGACGGGTCAGAGAAGAGATGGAAGACAAGGAAGATGGGGAGAGGAGAGATGGGGAGAAGGGAAGATGGGGAAGATAGGGAGAAGGGAAATGTATGAGGGGAAGATGGGGGATAGCGGAGATGGGGAGAGGGGAAGATGGGGAAGATGGGGAAGATGGGGAGAGGGGAAATGTATGAGGGGAAAATGGGGGATAGGGGAGAGGGGGTAGAGCGGAGGTCGGGGTGAGGGAACATGGGAGAGGGGAGATGGGGAGAGGGGAAATAGGGAGAGGGAAATGGGGAGAGGGAAGATGGGGAGAGAGGAGATAGGGAGAGGGGAGATGGGGAGAAGGGAGGATGGGATAGTGTAAAAACTAATTGTCTCTCTAAATTGGACAGCTTGTCCGGCTTCAAGAACTTTCTTCTGGCTAACTCCGGGGCGGGTTATCAGACTGGGCTATTTCCCCCCCACATTCTACCTCCAACCTCCACTTGAATAACTAGACTATGACTTCGCTTACAGAGATCTAGGCTTATCTTAGAAAATTTCAACATTATGTCTAACATTCGTATAAGTTTACAATCTCTTAGTTTATCATTTAGCTTTGTTATATATGACGGAAAGATAATTTGGTATTTGGGGATTTGAAAAATAAGGTATTGTAACCTAAGTCGATTTCTACTCAAACGAACTCTCAACTGTCGGCGATATTGAAGCCCATTGAAGCCCAGTGTTATAAGCCCTTACTGGGGCAGAGTATACGTATCTAACCTAAGAGCTTCCTGATCTCGTTCCACGCGAGTTAAACTAACCTAATAACAAACACGGTTAAGACTTCCCGGTGTTGTGTAAGAGGGAGTTGAACCTCGTTGTAATAGAAATCCATTAGCCACGGCTCAAATCAACAACCTTAACGACGGAGGCCGAGCGCGCGCGCGCGCCTAACGACTGGGCCATCACGACCTCACCATCTGAAGGCGACGAGGGTGGCCGGGGTCATTGGGTAGAAATAGAAGAATAGATGAGAGGAGGAGGAAGACGAAGAGGAGGAGGAGGAGAAGGAGGAGGAGGAGAAGGAAGAAGAGGGGAGGAATAGGAGGAGGAGAAGTAGGAGGAAGAGGAGGAGGAAGAGGAGGGAAAGGAGGAGGAGGAAAAGAAGGAGGAGGAGGAGGAGGAGGAGGAGGAGGAGGTGGTGATGGTGGTGGTGTGGGAGAGGAAAGGGGGGTTAATCTTTCTCTAAAATGGCATGCTTTGCACGAGAGTGTAGTCCATACTGACAGGTATAAGATCGGGGTTGAAAGAAAAAACTCAGGAGGGAATTTTATTTTCATTTTTTTATAATTATATCTAACGTTTCTTCAGCATCTCTGAAGAAGGGTTAAACCAAAAACGTAAGTCTAGAAAACAAATCCCTGCGAAGGGATTAATGCTACATCCATTAAATCTTTTGCTGCAGAGACGTGCATTACGTATATCAATCTGTCGAAATCCAGGCGATCTTATTGAGCTTAAAAAGGTTTGGGGCGTGACGTCAGTGCAGCAAAGGAGTTGATGAAGTAATCTGAAAATTTTGTCCTAGAGATACCAGTGTGGTCAGTAGACAGACCGCAAAAGTATGCATCGAATTAAGTTATCTGGTGGCCATAGGCATCTCGAAAGAAGGTGGCAACAGCTCTCACTCCAAGAAGTATCTTTTGATGAGTTTTTTTTTTTTGTGACACAAAATTGGCACTTGATTCTTAGGTCCACGCGTACCCGAGAGTAATGCAAGAACAGAGAAAACAGATTCTGAAGATTTTCTGTTATATATATATATATATATATATATATATATATATATATATATATCTATATATATGTATATATAAGTATGTATATATATAATGCATATATATTTATGTATATATATATATGTGTATATAAATATATATACATGTATATACAAATACATATATATATATATATATATAATATATATGCGTAAGTAACCACTATATATATACATACATATATATATATATATATATATATGTATATATATATATATATATATATATATATATATATACATATATATATATATATATATATATATATATATATATACACATATATATATATATATATATAAACTACTGGACTTCGATATTCCTTTGAAGGTATCCGTTTTATATCCGTCTCTACCGTTTCATCTCCCAGTTCTCTTCAAACCTACCGAAACTTTTATTCAATAAATCTATTTCCATTTTTTTCTTTTCATTTTTTCATTTGAAGTAAATTCATTCTTTGTCCCTCGGCCGGTTTCCCTTCCTCCGTTTTCTTGGATTTTTTTTTCTTTTTCTTCCTCCTTTTCTCTTGTCTCCTTCCTCTCTTTTACCAACTTCTTCGTTTTTTTTTTTTTTTTTTGAGGCCTTCGGATTTCAATCTCCCTTTTCGTATTTTTGTTCCTAATCTGCTCCCTCCACATCTTCGTCCTCCTCCATTACCACCACAACTTCCACCAGGACACTCATTACCATTACCATCAACACAGAAAATTTTCATTACAATCAGCCTCCACCACCACCATCATCATTATCACCATCTCCACTTCCACCACTACCACCACCTTCAACTCCACTTCCACCAACACCACCAACACCTTCAACTCCACTTCCACCACCACTTTCACCACCTACATTTCCACCACCACCTCCACTTCCACCTCCACAACCACCTCCACCACCTGCACTTCCACCACCACTTCCACTTCCACCTCCACAACCACCTCCACCATCACCACCTCACCATTTCACCTCACCATTATTACTATTATTCTGGTCTTCCTCCTCCTCCTCCTCCTCCACTATTAACCCCTCCATTTTACTTTTCTAATACCCCCCACACCCTCAACACTACCATCAGTACCAACACCGCATCACCATTACCACCACCATCTTCCTTCTCCTCCTCTTCTTCCTTCTCCCTTATTTTTTCTCCTTCGTCTCCACAACGTGTTTCTCCCATTCTCCTCTTCCTACTCTTCCGGGAAGCGTGGTCGCTCTGTGGCCAAGCATAATCTAAAATATGAATACTCTCCCCTGCAGCCTCTCCACCTTCCTTGCCCCCCTCGACCCCACCTCCCCCCCATCCCGTGCTTCCCTCGTCACTTTCTCCCCTCTCTTCCCCTCTCTTTCATTTCCTTCCTTCCCCTCTTCTCCATATCCCTCTTCTTCGCATACCCTTTATTTTCGTTAATTTTGCTTCCTACTCCATTTTCCCCTTCTTCTTCCCCTTCTTTCTCTCTCTCTCTTTCTCTCTCTCTCTCTCTCTCTCTCTCTCTCTCTCTCTCTCTCTCTCTCTCTCTCTCTCTCTCTCTCTCTCTCTCTCTCTCTCTCTCTCTCTCTCTCTTTCTCCCACTCTCCCCTTCGTTTTCTATATTCATTATATTCGGTAATTATCAATACCTGCAACACCATCAAAACGATCAACACCAGTATCAACACCGCCATCACCATCACCACTATCACCACCACCACCACCACATCTACTATCCTCATCACTACCACCGCCACTCCCGTCACCACCACCACCACCAAAACTGCCAGTGTCCTGAGGCTTTTGTTTGGCCTTTTCATCAACGAAAACACTTCGTGTACCTGTAGTACCAGAAAAAAAGTTTTGCCTACGAAATCATGTCACCTTCCACCCGGTGACATCATTTGACATCCCACACTGTGACATCACGCGAAATCCCACGCTGTGATATCACATAAAATCCTATATAGTGGCATCACTTGACATCCCACACTATGACATCACGTAATATCCCATCTAGTGACATCACTTGACATCCCACACTGTGACATCACGTAAGATCACATCTAGTGACTTCACTTGATATCCCTTCTAGTGACGTAGGTGATACGCCATCCGGTGACACATGACATCTCAGCCAGTGACATCAACATGACATCCCACTCATTGACATCATGTGACGTCACATTCGGTGCTGCTGCACATAGCATCCTGATGCATCACCAGGAGGCGGCCAGCGGAGCAGGACGCTGGCGAGTCGTACAGCTGGAGACGCCGCAGACTTCACCTTTAAGCTTCCGCACCTCTCTCTTCCTCCCTCACTCCCTCCCTCCCTCCCTCACTCTACCTTCTCTCCATTCTTCTTTCTCTCCCTCCCTCACTCTACCTTCTCTCCATCCTTCTTACTCTTCCTCCCTCTCTCCCTCCGTTTACCTTCTCTCCATCCCTCCCTCTACCTTCTTTCCTTCCCTCCCTCTACTTTATCTCTATCCTTCTTTCTCTCCCTCCCTCATTCTAGCTTCACTCCTTCCCTCCATTTCTTTCCCTTCTCTTCATCTTTATTTCTTTCTCTCCCTCCCTCTACCTTCTCTCCATCCTTCTTTCTCTCCCTCACTCTACCTTTTCTCTATCCTTCTTCCTCTCCTCCCTCA
>NC_134783.1:9526559-9529059 GCF_046742065.1 Oratosquilla oratoria
AATTTTTTTTATTTGGTGGCTTCCTGTCACTGGAATAAAACTTTCTGGTGTCAAGTGAGTTGCTTACAAAGTGAACGTTCATCCGCGGTCGACGCTACCACCTTTGCCCAACGTACTCGGAAAATAAGAAAAAGTGACAGCCACGCAACCCTTCTCCTCCTTCTCCTCCTCCTCCTCCCTCGCCTTTCCTGTACCGCGAGCATCCGTCACGGGCGCCTCCACCTCCACCTCTTCCGCCCCCTCCTCCACTTCCTCCTCCAAGTCTTCTCAAATTTTTCCCGCGACCTCCTTTCCGTCCTCCTCCTCAAGTTCTTTCATCTCCTCGTCCTCCTCTTCGTCCTCCTCTTCGTCCTCTTCATCTTTACACCTCGCTCGCTCCTTTGCCTACTCGTTTGCTCTCACAACACTCCTCAGCTCTCGTTGCTCTTTGTGAGCTCATTCGCTAATTCTCGCCCTATTACGTGTTTCCACTGACCCTCGTTCCTCCTTATTCTTTTACTGTAAGAAGCGGTGGTTTCAAGTACAGCGTCCTCGACCGCGATGTAAAGGTGGCGGCACTCAAGGTATTTCTCGCTACCATGCTACCTGCTTTTCATACTTCATTTGAGTAAAAACGACTTCGGTTACGATCTCTTGTTTTTTCGTATATCAGAGTCAAATTATTCTTGCGTTACATAATGAGAGGTTGAATGATAAACTAAGAGAAGTTATACTTATACGAATATTAGGCACATCGTTCAGAGGTTATTATAGAAGTCTAAAATACTGAAACCGAAGTCGTTTCTGCTCAAACGAAGTAGCAAAAGCAAATAGCATGCTAGCCTGGTGTACCGCCATATTTAAGCTCCAAAACTGTGGACAGTTTCTAAAAACGTAATCACAATGTCCGGGAAAAAATAGTTTTGAAAGGAATGAAGAGTAATCGAATAGTAAAGTTCAACCTTTACAGAAATATATATATATATATATATATATATTGATATACATATATATATATATATATATATATTGTATATATAAATATTATAAATATATATGTATATATATATCTGTATATATACATATATATATTATATATATGTATATATATATCACTAAGAGCACTGCACACAGATCTCATCCTATTGTAACAGTAATCAAGTAGTCTATGTTTCCATTCTGCCGGAATAGCTTGATGGAAATTATAACTTCTTGACTTTATTTCCCGAGTGGTTTTCCGCGAAATCTTACATTCACGCGTTTTAGTGAATTGTGTTGCATTATGGATACCACGCGCCACTTCTTAGACTTCTCTGCCTACTCTCCTGGACTTTCTCCTTTTGTCTCTCGTTCCGTTCGTCTCTCATCAAGTCACACAAGATGAAACTCCGCCTAAAGTTTCTTAAAGACTGCTTGCAAGAACAAGTTTGACCAAAATCCATCCTGAACAATCGACTGTTACGGTTGTGCCACAAACTATTTGAGAATTCTCATCGCATTATCTTATAGAAACATATTAACATTACTAGGAATGAAGTTCGTGAATCTTTCAACATCACAAAGTCAAAAAGTTATAATTTTCATCAAGCTATTCCGGCAGAATGGAAAGATAGACTACTTGATTACTGTTACAGTAGGATGAGATCTGTGTGCAGTGCTCGTAGTGATAAACTCCTCAAAAAAACTGGCTCAACTTTGTACATATATATATACCGTATATATATATATATGATTGATGATTTGGTTTAACGTCACAAACGCCTCCCTATCAGAAGGTAAGGATGGTTCCCCTTAAAATGCTTCGTAGCGTGAAATTTAATTAACTATGGCCTTGGTCCATCTCTCTGGCGGCAGAGTTCGAACTATCACCACACCCTCCCTCAAAAGTACCAACACTCTAACACTGCCGGCTAGCTAGCATCCAACATATATGGGTACACACACACACACACACACACACACACACACACACACACACACACACACACACACACACACACACACACACACACACACACACACACACACACACACACACACACACACACACAGACACACACAGACACACACACACACACACACACACACACACACACACACACACACACACACACACACACACACACACACACACACACACACACACACACACACACACACACACACACACACACACACACACACACACACACACACACACACACACACACACACACACGACTCGGTGGCGTAGTTGGTAGAGCGCTGAACTGTCACCATAGTGGCCCGTAGTTCTTGGTTCGAATCCTGCCCAGGGCCGAAATTATTTCGGTACCGCTGCGCTTCGGGTCGTTACTCTGACTCTCGTGGGCGGGGAGTTGGGTGTGTGTGTAAGGTCATAGCATTACCCATAGATCGGACCTACGAGCTCTGAGCTCTCTTCCTGGAGGGAAATAGCTGTCGATCACGAGTCCAACACGTGATCCAAAGACCAAGTTAATACACACACACACACACACACACACACACACACACACACACA
>NC_134783.1:9531559-9538922 GCF_046742065.1 Oratosquilla oratoria
AGAATCTAGGACTACAGATCCTAAAGGCTCTCAGAATAAGGCCGGAGGCAACATTCTTCTTGACTGTGTCGGGGTGGTTACTGAAAAAGTGGAGATAACTACCTGGATGGGAAGGTTTTATTTAAACTGTGAATAATAAATCTCCATCAATCCTTCTAATCAAAATACCTAAGAAAGGGATCTGTTGACCTTCTCCCCATTCGGTTGTGAATTTAATGTTGTGGGATAATTGGTTCAGTTTGTCCAAAAATACCTCAAGCTCACGCTACCTATCATCCAACGCTGAGAAAATGCAATCAACATAGCGAAACCAAATCATCCCAGATGGTTTGATGGTGGGTAACAGAGTACATTCAAAGTACTCCATATACAAGTTCGCTAAAAACAGGAGATAAATTAGAACCCATGCTGCAACCGAATTTCTGTCTAAAGAATTGGTCCTGGAAAGAAAAATATATTGGAAGAAACACAAAGACGAACTAAACCAATGCTTTTGTTGACTGGAAGGGGGAAATTGTCTTCAAACGACTGCAGTCTGGATTCTAAAAATGTAAAAATATTCTCAACATTGATGTTAATGAAGAGAGAGGTTATGTAAAGACTGACTAACCTGGCATCCTGTATTTTGATATTTTCAGACCTTTTGCCACATTTTGTATATTTTTTCCAACATTAAAACTCCTTAGATTTAATTTCCAAAACTAAAAATGTCAAAATACAGGATGCCAGGTTAATCAGGATTGACATAACCTCTCTCTTCACTAACATCAATGTTGAGAATGTTCTTACATTATCTGTATTGACATGAGACAAAAAATTACAAGTTGGTATTATGAAAACTATCAATATATCAGGAATTAAATGGTAATACATATGACAGTACTTACATCCAAAATGAATAAAGATAACTAAAAGGTATCATGGCTATTTATTTGTGTATATGATGCTACCAGGAGGGTTGGCAAGGTGTGGTAGAGGAGCCGCTTGAGGGCACCGGAAGCCGATGGGCAGGAGAAGGAGGATTTTTTTTTTTTTTTTTTTTTTTTTTTTTTTTTTTTTTTTTTTTTTTTTTTTTTTTTTTTTTTTTTTTTTTTTTTTAGGTTGAAGGCTGTCGGATTTTCTGAGTTCAAGGTAGGAGGTTCGGAGGAGGGAGAGGGGGTGGAGGTCAATGTAAGGGGTTGGTGTAGAATAGGGAGGTGAAGGAGGCGAGGAGGGGAAGGGGGAGATACTGGGTTGAATGTCCGTGTTCGATTAGTAAGAGATGGATTAAATAAAGGTATAGTAGAACACATGTTGGATTGTATGTTAATGGATGGGACTTTATCTCTGATGTGTACTGCTTCGAGTAGTTGAAGTCGCCTAGGATCTTTATAGCTACCAATGATTTTAGTTGTATTAATCAATGTCTCCCTAATAATTTCTTGGTTATAATGTAACATGTGATGTTGTTTTATGGCTCCTTCATGTTGTTGAAATATCAAACAACGGCTAAGTGTACATCTGGTATGGCCAATATAAATACTGACTAGAGGAGCACAGTCCTCACATTTATATTCGTAGACTACATTTGCTTTAGATGAGGAAGCTCGTCTAAAGATGTTATTGCTCATATACAGGAAAAAAGTTCTGTTATTTTTGTAATAAATGAGGACACGGATTTCGTTGCTTTCATTTGTAGGGTGGCAATTTCTGTATATAATATTTTTGATTGCCTTCTCATCTTTTTTATGTGCGTCGTTAAATAACTGCAAGAATGCTGCTGCTTTCAACTCCACATGTCATATATATATGTATATATATATATATATATATGTATATATATATGTTTATATATACATACATATATATATATATAGATATGTATATATATATATATGTATATATATATATACATACATACATACATATATATATATATATATATATATATATACATATATATATATATATGTATATACATATATACATATATTATATATATACATATAGATATGTATATATATATATACATACATATAATATATATATATATATATTATATATATATATATATATATACTCTGTGAATGTGTGATCAGCGTGCTGTCTGGTTTTACTTCCCTGTCGAGATTGTTTTCTCTCCTTAATTATCCTCCCTTTCCTCTTTTTCACTCTTTCTTACTAGTGTATCTCACCGGTGTCTCTTAGTTTTTGTTGCTATGTTCTCTCACCCTCTATTTCTTTTTTGTCTTCCTGTTCATTGTGCTTATTTTCTCTTTTTCTCGTGTCTCTTTCTTACTCTCTGTTACCCTTTTATTTTTCCAACTTCCCCATCACTTTCTCTCTCTCTCTCTCTCTCTCTCTCTCTCTCTCTCTCTCTCTCTCTCTCTCTTTTCTCATCTTCGTCTTGCTTTCTTATCCTGTCTTACTGTTGGTCATCAGGCTGACCCGAATTCAAGCCACTTCATACGTCCTCCTCGACAGGTTCACCTTGACTTACCACCCTCAGCATCTCCCCTTCGACATGTCTCCCTCGTCATGTCACCCTCAGCCCGTCCACCTCGACTCACCCACCTCAGCACGTCCTCCTCGAGACGTCCCCCTTGACTCGCCTCGAGTGGCCACTGCGCCTTCTTATTCCCTTCTTGCAAGACTTACTCCTCCAGGCCAAGAGAGAGCTCCAACTGAGGTAGACACCTGCGGCCCCACCTCTTCCTCAACCTCCTTTTCCTACTCCTCCTCCCTCTCCCCCTCCTAGTCCTCCTCCTTCTCCACCTTTTGCTAATCACCCTCTTTCTCCTTTACCTCTTGCTTTTGCTCATCCTTGTTTTCTTCCTCCTCCTCATTTTCTTCCTCAACCTCCTCCTCCTCTTCCTTCTCCTTTTGCTCATCCTATTTCTCCTATTTCTTTCATCTTCGTCTACCATTGTTCTTCCTCCTCTTATTTTTTACCATTATATTTCTTCGTCTATCGTTTACTCCTCTTTCTCCTCCTTTTCTTCCTTCTTCCTATTGAGATCTTGAGATCTCAAAGAAGCAAATGAGACTGCTCTTATATGGAAATGGTTCTGGTGCGGCAAGATATGACATGATGATTCTTCCTATTCCTTTTATTCTTCTTTTTTAACCTCTTTCATCTCTTCCTCTTCTATTGCCACCTGCTTCCTTTTCTTCTTCTCCGTGGTCAACTAATCCTCTTCTTGGTTTTCTTCTTCCACCTCTTCATCCTAATTCTGCTTTTTTTTTTTTCTATTTTCTTTTTCGTTATCTTTTTTTTCTACACCTGTTTCTCCCTTTTCTCTTGCTTCCCCTCCTCCTTTTTTTTACCTTTTCCCTCTTCATTCTCCTTTATTTTCTCCTCTCCCTATCCATTCTCCTTCTGTTCTTCCAATTTTCTTTCTCCCTTTCTCTTGTTCTCTTTCTTGTTCTTTCACTTTTACTCTTCATTCCGTTTTTTCTTCTACTCTTCCTTCTCCTCCTCTTTCCCTTTCTCCTCTTCCTCATTCCTTTCCCTTTCGCTCTGCTCTTTCTCTTTCCTTCTTTTCTTCTTTTTTCCTCTTCTTTTTCTTTCTTTTGTTCCTTTCGAGTCTTCTCTTACCCCACTACCTCTCCAATATTAAAATTAAAAACAAAAAATAATTTATATTTCACTTATAAGTTGATTTATTCAATTATTCATACATTCATTTTATATCTATTTTCCCACTATTAAGCCAATCTGGGCCTAGCTGCCAGTCAACACAGCGACGATAAACACAGACACATCTTTAATGATTAAAGCAAATAAAACCAACACGGCCGTAAATAGGCTATGAAGAGGGCGGCAGCGGCGCACGGTGCCTGCCTGTTTCCGTCGGCGCAACTGCAGGCGTGCAACGGGAGCGGGCGCCGTGGTTCGACGGTAGGGCTCGTGTCGAGTGACTTCGTTGGGACCTTCGGCATCTGTTCGAATCCTGGCCATGGCCCAGAGGTTAGGAAGGGCACCCATTCTGAGGAATGGCCTCCAACCGTCTCTCACTCCGGAACTGAGTTGATCTTGGCATCATTACATCAGCTTCCTTTAGGTATCGTCACTGCAATGGCAAACCGTGGGCACCGTCTTCTCCGTTCATGTATAAACTGCTCCGAACCACCCATAAGTTTGAGGTCTGGGTGGGTACCAGCCCAGCAAGCCACGAAAAAGTAAACAAAGAAACACGTCCAGCATGTATTATCATACGGACGATGTGTGTGAACCATCATGGTCTTGGATCACGTGTTGGACTCATGAGCGATAGGTATCACCCTTCTGGATGAAAACTCAGAGCTAGTATAGTCCGATCTATGAGCTATGTTATGACTTTTCACACAGCGCACAATCCCTATACTTAAGGGGGACAGTAACGACATGGAATATGGTTTAACGCTGTACGATTTTGCCCACTACAATAGTATTCATTTTGAACACCCCCTAAATATTTCATTCTGGCTGAGGCCAGACGATTTTACGGGAATATCACCTTATCGTAGGGTGACAGTAAGGGTGACAATGGAAGCATATATTATTTTTTTTCTCTATATTTCATTTTTTTATTCTTTGCTCGTTTATTATCCACGTTGTATTCCGATTTTTTTCCTCGTTTTTTTTCTCCCTCTTTATTCGCGTCTCTTATCTCCAACTCTTTTCTCTCTTTCGCGGCAGAAGGCAGAGGGATCGTTTTGGGACAAAGGTCGACTCAGATTACATATGATGTCACTATCACGTGATGTCGTGTCATATCACGTCACCTCTCTCTCTCTCACTCTCTTTTCATTTCCTTTTACTTCTCTTTCGTTTTTCCCAAGGGCTGAGGCCGCGTACCAGAGCGATTTTTCGGTCCCGATGACCGAACGCTGCGTCCAATAATTAATCGGCCGGTCCGCGAGAGGACCAATATGCTCGACTAAAACGTCACGTCACGGTTTTAGGACCTGTCACGGTTATGCATCACAGTCAAAAATGATTTTGCTTAAGCCAAATATGCTTGGCTTCATTTGGCCTATCCAAAGTGACCTTGGCTGAGCTCCTTTGCCTCTCTGACTTGGCCAGTGTTCTCCGTGGACTCAGACTGGTTCTTGATCACGGCACGGTGGTTTTGTCCTTTATGACAGAAACACAGGAGAAATACTCGAGTCAGTGTCATTTTTCTTGTCCAGCTTTAGGGGTTATCACATTGGTCTTCCACGGGCTTCACTAGCGTCGACAGTTGAGAGTTTGAGTAAAAACGGCTTCGATTGCAATATTTTTTAAACCTCCAAATATCAAACTATCTTTCCGTTATTTATAGCAAAGTTGAATGATGATCTATGAGATTATAAATATATACGTATGCTAGAAATACTGTTGAAATATTCTTAGAGAAATCTATATTTCTGTAAGCAAAATCATATTCTAGTTATTCTGATGGAGGTTGGAGGTAGGATGTGGTAGGTGTGATAACCCATGTAGTCAAAGTTGCCTCACTTATCTGGCTTAATAAAAGCCGTTTCGCTCATTTGGCTCTGTCGTCCATATCTCGATCATCTGCCTTAGTCACAACAATTGCTCTTATTTGAGGGTCTTACCTGGCTTATTCATACATACATAAAATACATACATACATACATACATACATACATACATACATACATACATACATACATACATACATACATACATGCATACATACATACATACATACATACATACATACATACATACATACAGAAATACATACATGCATTACAAACATTGTAAGCATTACATAAATTACAGACCGACAGCTTTCTCTTCTAGGACTCAGCTGGCAACCTCAATCACCACGACTGAACTGACTGTTCATTCGATTCATACGTATCAACCTACCCAGTCGTAACAATGGTTCTCTCTAACCAATTACGTAATTATCTCCTTTATACATCAAATAAAGCTTCACCACTTTTTTTTTTATTATTTTTCATGATAAATATATATGAATAACCATGCGTAGTCTTCTATAACAATATGAAACTTTGCCATGGCCAGAATGCAAGCTTTACCATCCAAAATAAAGGAAAATGGTGCAGAAGTGATTGTAATAAAATTTGATTTATGTAAGCACCGTAACACCCTCCCGTGCAATCACATGTGTGTCATCTCCTTAAGATGCTTCACAACTTTCTGAAATACGTGACAATGCATCTGCTATTACATTGATCCTACCCTTCACATGATTAATTGTCAGATCATAATCCTGCGGAAGTAAACACCATCTCATCAATCTTTGATTATAATTTTTCATTTTACACAAAAGTTCTGAAATCCCTGTTCCCTTTATATACAGTATATACATGGAAATATTGTAAACTTAGGATTAGAGCCAGTACATCCTTCTCTATTGTACTATAGTCCATTTGGTATTTCAAGATTTCCTTTAAAAAATAATCCACTGGATGTTCAACACCCTCAACTTCTTGTATTAACACGCCACCTACTCCTTTACCCCTGGTATCCATATACAACTTAAAAGGCTTTTCATTATTTGGCGTGATTATTATAGGAGCATTTGTTAATAACATCTTAATTCTATTGTAAAAATCCTAAAAAAATGCTTGGTCAAGTCACTGGAGTTTTTCTCATCCGATTGTTGTAGCAATATAATTCTAGACAATGCAGCACCTTAGTAAAAAAAGAAAAAAAAAAAAAAAAGAATTGCCCTCCTCCTCCTCCTCTTCCTCCTCCTCCTCCTCCACCTCCTTCTCTGCAGATTCACCTCAGCAATCAATGACACGATTACTTAATTACATTTCCCTCTCACCCCGCCCCCTCTCTCTCTCCCTCTGAGTTGCTCGCTGTCTTTCTCTATCATAAATATAATGAGGGAAAGAGAGAGAGGGGGGGAGGGAAGGAAAAAAGAAGGAAGAGGAAAAGGAAGGGGAGAAAAATAAGGAGGAGAAGGAGGAGGAAGAGAAGGAGGAGGAGGAAGAGGAGAAGCAGGAGGAAGAAGAAGAGGAGGAGGAGGTGGAGAGGGGTGGGGTGTCTTCCTTGCCTGGTTGTGGTCAAAAAGTCTTCTCGTTGGTGTCCTTTAGTTAACTCCCAGCATTGATGAATATTCAGGCCGGACAACGTTGGGCCGGGGAGAGCCGGGGGCGTGGGGGACTCGGAGGGCCGGGGGGTGGGGGGGGAGGTTAGCATGAAAAGAGAGGAGACGACGGAAGGAAATAGATAGGAGAAGAGGAAAGAGAGGTAAGGGGGGGAAGGGGGAGCGGGAAGAGAAAAAGAAGAAAGAAAGGACAAAGAGAATGTGATATGGGTGAAAAGGAGAGTTAGGATAGGGAGAGGAAGAAAGAAGGGCAAAAAGAAGGGAGGAAATAGGGAGAGGGGAGGAAATTGGGTGAGAGAGAGTGT
>NC_134783.1:9556922-9569422 GCF_046742065.1 Oratosquilla oratoria
GACAGATTTCGAAAATTGGCAGCAGGAGAGATTCTCTGCCGTTCATCTTGCAGGACCAACATTATCAGGCGCTCGTCCTTTTATAGAATACTGTATATATTAAGAGTAATCTTTTCGAAAGATGAAAATGAAAACTGGTAGAAATATGACAAATAATACAGAAGAAGAACACGATGGAGGAGGCAAAGAGAAAAGAAAAGAAGAAGAGAATGAAGACGAGGGTGGGGGTGAGGAAGGTGTGGCTCGTTCTCTTATACTAAGTTCCGGAAGAAGATAAGAAAGGATAAAAGGGACGAAGGAGAGAAAGAGAAGGAGGAATTAGGCTTTTTATGTATTCTTTTTATGAAAGGGAAATTTGGAAAGAGGGCAAGGATGAGGAAGGTGCTGGAAGTCAGAGGGTGGGAAATTTAATCTACCTAATTAGTCAAACGAGTTCAAGAGGAGAAAATGGGGAGGGAGAGTGGGAAGAGGAAGAGAAGATGGTGGTAGTGGTGGTATTTGTGGTGGTGGTGGTGGTGGTGGTGGTGGTGGTGGTGGTGGTGGTGGTGGTGGTGGTGGTGGTGGTGGTGGTGGTGGTGGTGGTGGTGGTGGTGGTGGTGGTGGTGGTGGTGGTGGTGGTGGTGGTGGTGGTGGTGGTGGTGGTGGTGGGTGGTGGTGGTGGTGGTGGTGGTGGTGGTGGTGGTGGTGGTGGTGGTGGTGGTGGTGGTGGTGGTGGTGATTGTTGGGATCGCAGTCGTATCAAACTTTGCCACGGCTGGGGCGTGCGGTTGTTTGTGGCAGCGCCGGCGGATGTCGGGGCAAGAAAGAGGTTCCAGCTGCAGCCGTGAAAGAGAGCAAGTTAAACAAGAAGTTGAAAAAAAAATGCAGGAGAGAAAAAAAAAGAAAAAAGAAGAAGAAGAGATGAGGCCAGAAGGACGCAGTGTTTCAAGAGTCACATTTAGCTGAATAGAATAATCTGGCTGCAACATTTTCAAGATAGAATGACAAGTAGCACAAGGTATGTCAAATTTAGACATACATACAGGCTTGGTCTTTAAGCTAGGTCATTCATAAATGTATTAATCACAAAGAGAAATTACCCAAAACCAAAAACTATGGAACTGAATTATTTCCATGAAACAAAACAAAAAGAAAAACAGAACATCTCTCGTTATTTATGTTTTGCTGTCTAGATAAAGGCGGTGATTACAACTGTTTAACCAGTTTCTAATCTCCAAGAAGTTCTCCTCTAATATCAGGGGAAGCGAGTTTGGTCGTCCCTGGTTTAGGGACGTTATCAGGTCGAGATGTGTCGCTTTTGATTATTTGTGTCTTAAGCCTCGTTCATACGGGGCTAGCTCAGTAGCCGCTAAAGTTAGCTGTAAGTTAACCTACCCAGCAAGTAAGTGTTAACACTAGGATAATTTGGAGGCAAGTTAACTGACTTTCCGTTGACATTAGGCAAGTAGAGGGGTAATTTCCAAGTCACTAACACTAGCGGATACTAAACTATCCCCATGTCAACAAGACTTCGGCACTGTCTAAGACAGGAGACAGCGTCGTGGAGGTTGACCTTGTGACGTCATGAATTATTTCCTTCTACTGAATAAAATCGATTGTCAGAATCCAGAATATATATATATATATATATATATATATATATATATATATATATATATATATATATATATATATATATATATATATATATATATATATATATATAAAACCTGGGTTTAAATCTAGATCTAAGTTAAATCTAGATTTAATCATTTGTCCCCGCCTAGCAGGAGTTAGATTGAAAGTAAAATGATCATAGATATCAAAGGAACAAGCACTCGAGAGCAATTACACCCAAGAGTGTGCTGGATTCATATAACGCTTGAATTTCAAGTGATACTCGAGAGTAAACATTAGGATTATTTCTACCAAATTTACTATCAATCCGTGAGATTTGTTGGTCTAATTGTAATTATAGTTTATATTCAATTGTTTATCTATCTCTTCCCTCCTCCCTCCTCCCTCCTCTCTCCTCTCTCCTCCCTCCTCTCTCCTCCCTCCTCCTCCTCCCTCCTCCCTCCTCCCTCCTCCCTCCTCCCTCCTCCCTCCTCCCTCCTCCCTCCTCCCTCCTCCCTCCCTCCTTCACTCTCTCTCTCCCTCCCTCCTTCTTGCAAAGCTCCTCTGCTTCATCTCGTGCTTATTTCTGGCAAGAGGCTCTTCGTGTAACGAGGGCAATTCTTCAACTAGACGGAGGAAGAAGAGGAGGAGGAGGGGGAGGAGGAAGAGGAGGAAAAAATTGCAGTGATAGGACAAGATAACACTACCAAACGTGTGATAAGGAGATAAGAGTTGGGGATGGGGGTGGGGGTGGGGGTGGGGGTGGGGGTGGGGGTGGGAGTGGGGGTGGGGTTGAGGGTGTATGTTGGGGTTTTTAAAGGGAGGGGAATGCGAACCTAGATATTGCGAGGTTAACCCGGATTAATCTCCTTCCGCCCCTGGGGGGGACTTTATCTTTTGTTGAGGATCTCTCTCTCTCTCTCTCTCTCTCTCTCTCTCTCTCTCTCTCTCTCTCTCTCTCTCTCTCTCTCTCTCTCTCTCTCTCTATCTATCTATCTATCTATCTATCTATCTATCTATCTATCTATCTCTCACACACACCCTCTTGAAATCACTTGGGTAAGAGAAGACGTCGAGAAGGTTATTATTGAAATAGACTCTTATTGTACGTTTTGCTCGGTGCGATTATCCTACTAGGTACCACAGCCAATGGCGGCGGGGGACGAGCATCATACCACATGGCACCATATGTATATATATATATATATATATATATATATATATATATATACATATAATATATATATCCAATATATATATATATATATATATATATATATAAACGTGTTGGTTGTAGGTTCGGTTAGAATGATCAGCCTTGTACTTTGGAGCTCGAACCATAACGGACCAATTTAGAAGAAAAAAAAAATAGTGCTTGAGACCATTATTTGACGAACATTAATGAGCCATGAACGAATGCTCATCGATGAGCGATAATCGCAACGTACCTTTAAAATGTTTTTAGCGTTTTTTTTAGCTGATTAAAATCGTATGAATTCAGGTAGAGTAAAAGAGGAGATCCTTAAATTTCAACAAGAAAGGTTTCATGGCGGAAAATGTCGATCGATGAGAGGCGAGCGAGGCGGAATAAGAACAATTACCAAGAAAGGAAGCTCTTTGTAGTTAAAGAGAAAACGAAAAAAAAAAATTCCTTTTGAGTGGATGGAACCGGGATTGAGTGTCCGCAGCGAAGAACTGAAGAGAACGAAGGACGAAGTCGCTCTTTGGGGAGAGCGAGCACACCGAGGCTACGGTGGGAGGAGCTGGAGCCCAAAGGGTCAAGGAGGCTTAAAGCCTTTAGACCGATAAAGAAATGGAGTGTCTCCTGGAGGAGGGAAGGAAAGGAGTGAGAAAGGAGCGAAGGAGGAGATGGAGGGAGGAGGAGGAGGAGGAGGAGGAAGAGGGGTCATCGTACTCCTCAAAGAGTGAGAGAATGGTGAAGAGGGAGAGAGGAGGGAAGAGGAGAAGGGGAGTCGAACTATTTCTCAAGAACTGGTGGAGGGACCTCGTTTGGGAAGGGACAGAGAAGTAAGGGAAGGGCATGGCGTGGGGGGAAGGGGGAAGGAAAGTGAGGATGGGGAGGAGGATGTCATCCTACTCCCCAGGAACTGGGGAGGAGGAGGAGGAGGAGGAGGACGAGGAAGTCCAGGAAGAGTTGAAGTCCGAAGAGGAAGGACGGAGAAATCTGAAGCAGGTCAGAATCCTCCAGAGCTCAGGTCAGGTCATGTCATGTCAGGCCAGGTCATGTCAATATTACGAAACAACTGAGGTGTCGGAAGCGAGCTACACTTACCCGCGGTCCGATCCCAGACCTCGGACGTTCGATGACATAGTTGGTACCCGCCATCGCTTCACCACCCTTCGGAGACCCTTCCCAAGAGCAGACTGGAGTTGCTCAAGACGCGTTTGAAAGTAGTCTTCCACCCTGATCACTTCTTGGGCAGCCTGCCTTTGCAATAAATTACATCATGATTATGTGCCGAATGTTTCTCTGTCTGTCATTCTTTAGACCCACTCCTCATTTCCCCCCGTCTCTTTCTTTGTGAGTTTTTCTTTCTCTCTCTCTCTCTCTCTCTCTCTCTCTCTCTCTCTCTCTCTCTCTCTCTCTCTCTCTCTCTCTCTCTATCTATCTCTATGTCTATATCTTCATCTCTCCCTCTCCCTTTCCCTCTCCCTCCCTCTCCCTTTCCCTCTCCTTCCCTCTCCCTTTCCCTCTCCCTCCCTCTCCCTTTCCTTCTCCCTCTCTCTCCCTTTCCCTCTCCCTCTCTATCTATCTATCTATCTATCTATCTATCTATCTATCTATCTATCTATCTATCTATCTATCTCTATGTCTATATCTTCATCTCTCCCTCTCCCTTTCCCTCTCCCTCCCTCTCCCTTTCCCTCTCCTTCCCTCTCCCTTTCCCTCTCCCTCTGTCTCCCTTTCCTTCTCCCTCTGTCTCCCTTTCCTTCTCCCTCTGTCTCCCTTTCCCTCTCCCTCTCTCTCCCTTTCCCTCTCCCTCTGTCTCCCTTTCTCCGCCCCTCCCTTTCCTTTCCTTCCTTTTCCTTACCCCTCTCCCTTTCTGTGCCCTTCCCTTTCCTTCCCTTTCTCCCCTTCTCTGCCATCCCTTTCCTTTACTTCCCTTTCCTTCTCCCTCTCCCTTTCTTCGCCTCTCCCTTTCCTTCCTTTCTCTTTCCTTACCCCTCTCCCTCCCCTCCCCCCTCCCTTCCTCTATCCCTCTATCTATTTTCCCTCTCTTCCTCTCTCCCTTCACTTTTTCCTTCTTTCCCTCTCCCCAGTGCTCTGGCATGCAAAGAGCACAGCGGCCGCTCGGAAAACGAAATTTAAGTCCCATATATCGAAAGGGAATATTTGTTATTATTGTTGTTGTTGGACTTGGGAGGGGTTCTGGCCTTTCTGCATGAGGTAGCAGACCCTGCAGGATCTCTCAGCAGAGTCGACATTTTTTTTTTCTTTCCTTTCCGAAATCTTGAAGTTTTGTCCGGCCCCTCCCCTTTTTTGTTGTGAAAAGTACAAAGAGTGGGAAAAGGCAGACGGGGAAAAGAGAGGAAGAGATAGATAGAGAGGGAAGAAAGGAGAGAGGGAGAAGAAAAGTGTGAAGAAGAGAAGAGTGGCCTGATAAAGGTGAATGTCAAGATGAGGAAGAGGAAGATTTGAGGTTGAGGGTGAGGGTGAGGGAGAACGTAAGAAAGAATGTAAGGAAGAGAATGGAAAAGAGAGAAGAAAGGAAAGGGGATGAGAGGGATGGAGAGGTTTAGTGAAAACAAAAGATAGAGAAAAAGAGAGAAAGAGAGGGAGATGGGGGAGATGGAAAGAGAGAGACAGAGACAGACGAATAGAAAGGGTAAGACACAGACAGTAGTAGTAAAAGAGGAGAGACACAGAGACAGACAAAGAGAAAAAGTTAAACAGAAAAAGAGAGAGGGGAGGGGATGTGGTTAATTAATTATTGGTGGATTTTATGACGGATCTCGTTTTATATCTGCCATTTGCTCTTCAACCAACACAGACCATAACCCTGTTGCCGAAAATTGTGTAAAGTTGGATTTCATCCCACCTTCGGCCTCTTCGTAACACCGCTTGTCGATTGCTGCAATGAAATCGACAGAATGTACACGGTGCAGAAGGGGTCAAATGTCTGTCTCTCTAACCCTATCTCTATATATCTCTCTATGTCTCTTTTTTTCTATCTTTCTCTTTCTATCTTTCTGTATTTCTTTCTTTCTTTTTCTCTTTCTCTCTCTCTCTCTCTCTCTCTCTCTCTCTCTCTCTCTCTCTCTCTCTCTCTCTCTCTCTCTCTCTCTCTCTCTCTCTCTCTCTCTCTCTCTCTCTCTCTCTCTCTCTCTCTCTCTCTCTCTCTCTCTCTCTCTCTCTCTCTCTCTCTCCACTCACTCACTCACTCACTCACTCACTCACTAACTCACACACTAATTCACTTCTTCCCTGACTCACTCACTCACTCACTCTCCCACTCCTTCCTCCCTCTCTCTCTCTCACTCCTTCCTTCCATATCTCTCTCTCTCTCTCTCTCTCTCTCTCTCTCTCTCTCTATCTCTATCTATCTATCTATCTATCTATCTATCTATCTATCTATCTATCTCTCTCTCTCTCTCTCTCTCTCTCTCTATCTCTCTCTCTCTCTCTCTCTCTCTCTCTCTCTCTCTCTCTCTCTCTCTCTCTCTATCTCTCTCTCTCTCTCTCTCTCTCTCTCTCTCTCTCTCTCTCTCTCTCTCCACTTACCGCCGCTCCCTCGAGACGGAAAAGGTTTTTCCTGTTCGGGGGGAAAGAGGAGACAAAAAATCGGTTCCTTATTGCCTTCACCTCTCCCCTCCCCACCAGCCAGCGTCCTCTTTTACTACATTAAATCCTCCCATACACTGAGCGTGTATGAGCGCCGACTGAAATGAGTGCTCGCAAAGAGTGCGAAATTGAACACGACTGTGACTGCAATACTTTATACATTCTTATGTAAAGACGTAGAGGAATTCAAGCCCCTAGTGTATACGTACAGCATGTGTGTGTGTGTGTGTGTGTGTGTGTGTGTGTGTGTGTGTGTGTGTGTGTGTGTGTGTGTGTGTGTGTGTGTGTGTGTGTGTGTGTGTGTGTGTGTGTGTGTGTGTGTGTGTGTGTGTGTGTGTGTGTGTGTGTGTGTGTGTGTGTGTGTGTGTGTGTGTGTGTGTGTGTGTGTGTGTGTGTGTGTGTGTGTGTATGTTCTACTAGACACTAGAGATTTTTTTCATAGTCCCTCCTACTTTTAGTTTACTTTCCTTCTTCTTTTTCATTATTTATTTTCATTTCTCCATGCTGTTCTTTAACTTTCCATCTTATTTTTCTTCCATTTTCTCCATTTCTTCATTCCTTAATTCCTCCTTTATTTTTTCTTTCTCGTCCTTTCCTCCCCTCCAATCCCTCCATCTCCCCTCCGCCCCCTCCCTCTCCCTCTCCCTCTCCCTCCTCCCCTCACTCCCCCCTCTCTCCCTTTTGTCCTGCTCTCCCACTCCACCTCCTTCCTCCATCTCCTTCCCCTCTCCCCTTCCTCTCCAACTCCTTCCACTTTCCTCTCCCTATCCACTCTCTCCATCTCCCCCTGCCCTTACCCCTCCTCTTACCCCTTCTCTTCTTCCTCCCCTCCTCCTCCTCCTCTTCCTTTTCCTCCTCCTCTCTCTTCCACTTACCCCTCCTCTTCCTCCTCCTACCCCTTCTCCTTTTCCTCCTCTTCCTCCTTCTCCTACTGTTCCTCTTCCTCCTCCCCTCAACCCTACTCCTATTTGTCCTCCTTGCCTCATCCCAGCCGTTCCTCTCCCCTTACCCTCCTCCTCCTCCTCCTCTCCTTCACTATCCTTCACTTCATCCTTTCTTCTTTCTCTTTTCTACTCCTTCGTCTTCCATTTTCCATTCTCTTTCGTTCGGCAGTTTTCTACCCCTTCTCGTTTACTCCCGCGCGGGGGCCAGTTTCCCATCAATACTGGAGGGAAGGGCCGGCGGCGGCGGCAAGACCGTCCAGGTTCCAGAACCTTCGAGGCACAACGGATCGCTGCCTGGCTGGCTGCCTGGCTGCTGCTGCTGCTGCTGCTGCTGCTGTTACTGCGGCGTCCCCGGCGGGCCGCGACGACGCGCGCGGCCCCGATCCGCAGATTTCGTTCCTGCGATAGTGTCTTCATGAGCCCGGTTCTCCTCGTTCTGGGTCCAGCTGCTGCCAGGCGATTTTATTTGGTTGAGTGTCTCCTCTTTCCAAAGAGTTATTGTACCTCTATCGGCGTTCCTGTCTTGTATGATTATTTTAGTTAAATGCAGATGATTCTCTTTCGCCGAGAGACGATTCGGCGCTTCCGTATGATTGAAAGCTTCCTATTCGCGTGTATGTGTGTGTGTATATGTGTGTGTGTGTGTGTGTGTGTGTGTGTGTGTGTGTGTGTGTGTGTGTGTGTGTGTGTGTGTGTGTGTGTGTGTGTGTGTGTGTGTGTGTGTGTGTGTGTGTGTGTGTGTGTGTGTGTGTGTGTGTGTGTGTGTGTGTGTGTGCGTGCGTGCATTTGTGCGTGTATCTTCCAGTTTGCTTGCCATGATATCTATTTCTTCCTGTCTAATTCCTCCAGCCCCTTCTGCCTGCCGGTCGGTCTTACTGTCTGCCTGTCTGTCTGCCAGGCTTCTCTTTATCTTATTTGGATTTCCCATTTACTGAAACACGAGTCTTGCTGTGTTATTGACATTCTTTCGAGCCAAACAAGGGAGAGGTCTTGTTTTCGCTTTCTGAAGCTCGAATTACGGCTTCACATACTTCAATTACAACTTCGGTTCCTTCTGCGCGCTGAAACTATGTCTACTGCCGAAGGCCCAGAACATTCGAGGATGCTCATGAAGCGAGTGGATTTATTTTAGTTTGAGCGCAGGGGAGGAGGAGGAGGAGATGGAGGAGGAGGTGGTTTAGAAAGAAAAGGAGAAGGAGGTAAAGAAGAAGAAGAAGAAGGAGGAGGAGGAGGAAGAAGAGGAGGAGATGAAAGAGGATGTGGTTTAGGATGAAAACGAGAAGCAGGTGGAGAAGAAGAAAAAGAAAGAGGAGGAGGAAGAGAAGGAGGTGGAGAAGGAGAATGAGGAGGAGAGGGAGGAGAAGGAAAAGAAGTCGGAGTAGGAAGAGGAAGAGTAGGTGGAGGAGGAAGAGTAGGTGGAGGAGGTGGTGGAGGAGGAGGAGGTGGTGGAAAAGGAGGAGAAGGAGTAGGATGAGGAGGAAGAGGAGGAGGTGGAGGAAGAGGAGGAGGTGGAGGAGGAGGAGGAGGAGAAGGAGGAGGAGAAGGAGTAGGAGGAGGAGGAAGAGGAGAATGAGGAAAGGGAGGAGGAGGGGAAGGGGAAGGAGGAGGAGGAGGAGGTGGTGGAGGAGGAGGATGTGGCGGAAGGTGAGGAGGAAGAGAAGTAAGAAAAGGTGGAGGAAGAGGAGGTAGAGGTGGAGGTTGAGGAAGAGGAGCAGGAGGAGGAGAATGAGGAGATGGAGGAGAAGGAGGAGGAGGAGGAGGAAAAGAAGAGGAGGGGAAGGCCTCTTGAGAATGAAATTTTTCGTCTTTGGGAGGAAGTTTTCTGCTTATGACTTGGCGATTTTTTCTTTCTTTTTTCTTTTTACTCTTCTATTTCTTCCTTTTTTTCTTCTTTTCTTCCTTTTTTCCTCCTCTTCTTTTTATTCTTCTGTTTCTTCTTCTTCCGTGGAAGATTACACAACTCAAAAAAAAAATTTTGCATTGATATCAACCACAGGTATTATCTATTTTAAATGTACTGTTTCAGATATGAAGTCATTGTTTTCTTCTGGAATTTTTTTTTCTGCAGTCGATGTATTTCAAAACACCTAAATTTTGTCTTCGTCTCACTAGCATCGTCGTATATCAGAAGAAACATTTTGTTAAACTCTCATCAAATTAGCTGCTACTTGCTTTTGCTATTGAATTAACTGCTTCTTGCTTTTGCTATTAAATTAGCTGCTACTTGCTATTGCTACTTGCTTTGAGTAGAAACGACTTCGGTTACAATATTCTAGACTTCCGTAAGAACATCCCAACAATGTGCCTAACACTCGTAGAGGTTTAACTTCTCTTAGTTCGTCATTCAGCTTCTCACCAAAGGACCCAAGAGTAATTTGACATTTGGAAATTTAAAACAACAAAAGATCGTAACCGAAGCCATTTCTATCCAAACGAAATAGCAAAAGCAAGTATCATGCTAGCGAGAAATGCGTAGTGTGCCACCACCTCAACCCTCTATACTGCGTGCTATTGTATTCAAGGATAGAAGCACTGGTAAACTGTAGGTAAAAGTCTGACAAAGGAAAATCATAGATGTCATGTGGTGGTCAATTGTTTCAGTATGAACCTTTACTTGATGATGATTCGGTTTAACGTCACGAAAGTATCAGAGGCTAGAACGGTGCCCCTTACAGAGGACTTTGTAGCCTGGAATTTAATGAATCATGCCCTTGGTTCAACTCGCCGGTGGCAGGGCTCGAACCGCCATCACTTCGACCTCCGTTGTAAATACTTTATAATTTTTTAGGATTTTTATAAATATTTTAATGAATCATAAATACTTTATAATTTCATGAAACTTGTTTTGTATACTTTCAACAGAATAGTATAGAAAATGAATTTGACCGGAGAATATACACGCGCATACAAATCATGCGTACATACTAGTATTACTAGTCGTTCTTTTCTGTTAATTTGTTTTCTCTACTATTTAGTAATCCATATCAGGTTGAAAGATTTTTTTTTTTTTTTTACAATTTTTTTTTTTATTTAATGGTCCACTGCAAGATGGTACTATCCCTTAGAGGGAGCGGCACAGCCTTCATACCTCACCTCACCACGGTGGCCATCCAATGTAAGGATCGTAAACAAAATACTGACATTAACATACTAGACATATCACGTAAGACTTGGATGCAGTTGCGTGTTTATTTCAGTCGACTTGCACGCGAGAAGGGAATTCAATTACAAGGGAATATAGTCCACAAAGAATTTGGTAGAATATCACTTGGCCTGGGATCAGGTTGGTAATAAATTCTACGGTAATACTACGTTATGGTAATAAATACTATGGTAATAAATGATGATGATAACGTAAGTGCCAGAGATAATGATAACAAAAATTATATGAGTGAATCAAATTGTTGAACACAGAATATACTATCACCACATCATCTCCTCCTGTCAGGTGAATTAATGATGATAAATATATCTTGAAACAAGAAAAAAGTCAATTTTCTTTCTAAAAGAGGACATCTTAGTTTTAAGAAGAAAAGGATATTTCTGTTAATGAATTTTCAGGGAAAATAAATAAACGAAAAGGACTTGTAATTTCAAGCCTTACTTATCAATAAGCTAAAGAGAGAGAGAGGAATGGAGGGAGAGAGAGAGAGAGAGAGGGTGGGGTGGAGAGAGAGAAAGAGAGAAAGAGGGAAGGAGAGAGAGACAGTAGAAAAAAAATTGATGCGCGTCCATGGCAGAAAACAACAAAACCCTCACCTCGTGTTTTCTCATAAAGATGTCATTCTCCCGAAAACATTTTATCCCCATCCACTCCTATATATCTTCTCTTCTCTTCCCAATACTTTCCATCTCCATGTCTCCCCTCCTCCTCCCCAACCACCATCACCACCTTCTCTCTTCCCCATACCCAATATTCCATCCTGTCGCGTATCATTGTTTAATGAATGGGGAAATTTCCTCCACTCTTAGGAAAATGCACATCAAACTTAACTTCTACAAACCTTCCTTTCTGTCTTTGACCATCTCTTTGACTCCTTTTGGGCACGATATTGCCCTCAAGGACAGAAACGCTGGTTATTAGCGATCAAAATATTACAAACAATATTAACTTTAGCGTTCGGATGGAGAGATGTCACATGATAGTAGGTACAGTATGCAAAGAATAATGAAATTAATTTCCGTATTTGTCGGCGTAGAAGACGTACCCTCTCATAAGACGCATCCCTAATTTTAAGGGTAATTTCTGAAAAAAAGAAAATAGTATGTTCCATCATACATTTATCGAAAGATGTTTTAGATTTGTTTTGTAGAGAAAATGTATGATTCTGAACATGAAATACAGATTTGTAACAAACGCAGGGCATTTTTTTATACATTAAGAAATAAAAAAGCCCGTCTTATACGCCGGCAAGTATGATAGTTCTCCCCTTTTCTCGTTCCCCCACTCTGTTCCCCCCAGCCTATCCCCCCAACATCTTCCATACCCCCTAACCTTCCCCCCATGAATCCCCTCTCCGTCTCCTGCATATTTTCTCAGATATCAGTATACTTTCCTCCCCTGCAACCTCCCCACCCTTGTTCTCTTGTATCATTCCCTCTCCCCCTCCCTTATACGCCCTCGCTTCTCGTGCAACCCTTTCTCTGTCCCTATGTCCCTTCTACCAACCTACCCCGCCCGGGAGGGATATTTCACTCCCAAATAAAATAAATAAATAAATAAAAATAAATTTAAAAAATGTGTCTCTCGCCCCCTGTGGGAATGACCCCCCTCCCCCCTCCCTGAGAGGGGAGAGTATCTAATTGCCTTATTGGCTTTTGTTACTCATTGGGAATTCACGTACCTCAGGGTAAAAATGTAGGGAAAAAGGGAAGAAGTAGGAAGGAGAGAGAAAGAGGGAAAAAGAATAAAAAGGTGGAGAAAGAACTTAAGGGGGAGTGGATGAAATAGGGAAGGTAGAGAGGGAAGAAGGGCGGAGTTGGGAGGGCAGAAGAAGAGGGAAGGGAAGTAAAAAGGAGGAGGAAAAGAAGAGGAAGAGGAAGATGTGGAAGACACGTTCACAATGGGGTGTGGAAGGCAACCCAGGAAGAGGAGGAGGAAGAGGAGGAGTAGGAGGAAGAGGAGGACGAGGAAGAGGAGGAGGAGGAGGAGGAGG
>NC_134783.1:9574422-9581922 GCF_046742065.1 Oratosquilla oratoria
TTAATTGTTTCAGCGCTCACTACATTGTTACTGAGCCTATTCCATTCGTTAACCACTCTAATCGTAAACCAGGTTTTACCTATTTCTTTCTTAAACCTTCCCCCCACCCCCCTACCCCACCTTCCTTGAATGTCGACTGTCGGAAGCTCTCCACCATAAGGGTGAAAGCGAGAGCTCACCCGATCATTCCTGCAATCGCGGCGAGGCACGCCACGAGTTCTTCGGTGATTGAATGTTCCGTGGGATGGGAAACGAAGCGCGCGAGGCGCCGTCGCCCGGAGACCGTTCGAGACAGCTCGGGGACGGTCGGAGTGCAGCGCTTGATCCTGGCGCCCAGTCGTGATCTTGTGGTGGAGTTGATGGCGAGCGCCTTTTAAGGCCCGGTTTTTTTTTTTTTCCTCTATCTCTGTCTCTCTATTTGTCTGTCTGTCTCCTTTTTCCTCTCTCTATCTCTTTATTTATCTCTCTGTCTATCTCTATTTATCTATCTCTCTCTCTCTCTCTCTCTCTCTCTCTCTCTCTCTCTCTCTCTCTCTCTCTCTCTCTCTCTCTCTCTCTCTCTCTCTCTCTCTCTTTCTATTCTAACTTTTTTTATCATTTCTGTGTATTTTTCCCACCCACACAAGTGATTTGAGTGTCTCCCATCACACTAGGTTGAATAACATTTCCTACCTTTAACCAGAATGGAAACCTAAAACACTTTAATCAAAAGGTTAAAGTTAATTAACACATTTCTAACATTTTTAATGTCATAAGATGTCCTCTCAGGTGAATGAAGTTTTGTGATTGATAGGCTAACCCTTTGACATGGGGTCTTCTTTAGCTGAATGAAATCGCTTCGCTGTAACCAAAACAAAGACCATCTAAACAAAAACCCTTTGAGGACGGAGCTTTTATTAGTACGATGTGCCGCTTGTTACAGCTTTATCGATATACTTGATAAAGCTTTTACCAGCGAAACGTATTACTAATAAAGGCTACGTTCTCATACGGTGTTTCTATAGATCAGGGGTTCTCAACCTTATCCCCGTTACGTACTCCAAAAGTCATCAGACCATCGACCCGTACCTCCACTGACCTGACACAGAATATAGAATGGTAGTGTGTTAAGGCTAATTAAGTATACAGTGGTATCGCAATGGACATCAAATGGTTCAAATTGTAATGACTTTATTCATCGGTTAAGCGTTAACGTAAAAAACAATGTACAATGTTCTCAGATTTAAATGTTTAATGATCTTTCGCTAGTCATCTAAGTACCCATAGAAACCGTCCCGAGAACCCCTGGGGATTTGTGAACCCCAGGTTGAGAACCTCTGCCGATTACATACAGAATAAAGACTACAAGTGTATTACCAGGTAAAGGGTTTACACCAATTACTACTATCTCTACAGGGTCAATATTTGACTCGATTTTATTCTAGTTGTCACAAGGCTATTTTAATCAACGAAGAGAAACCCCACCTCCGTACTAAGTTCAACTAAAGGGGTTATCACACTAGGCTTCAATGGGCTTCACCAGCGCCGACATTTGAGAGTTCGTTTGAGTAAAAACGACTTCGGTTACAATATTTTGTTTTTTAAATCTCCAAATATCAAATTATCTTTCCGTCGTATAGCAAAGTTGAATGATGAATTACGAGGTTGTAAACCTATACGAATGTTAGAAATACTGTTGAAGTGTTCTTAGAGAAGTCTAGATTTCTGTAAGTGAAGTCATATTCTAGTTATTCAAATGAAGGTTGGAGATAGGATGTAGGAGGAAAAATAGCCCAGTCTGATAACCCTTTAACCTGTAGATCTTCACGGGGTTACTGAGGACTTGTCACAAATGTCTGCGTCTTCTTTGTCTGTTCGTTTCCAGTTGTGGCTTGATGGTGGAAGTAGCAGTCATATGGTGGCGGTACACTAGGAATTTCTCGCTAGCATGCTGCTTTCTTTTGCTACTTCGTTTGAGTAGACACGACTTTGGTTACGATCTTTCGTTGCTTCAAATTTCCAAATGTCAAATTACTCTTGCGTCATATTGTGAGAAGCTGAATGACGAACTACGAGTGTTAGACACATCGTTGAGATGTTCTTACGGAAGTCTAGAATGGTGTAACCGAAGTCGTTTCCACTCAAACGAAGTAGCAAAGGCAAGTAGCATGCTAGCTTAGTGTGCCACCATGGCTATGAGCCACAAAGTCATATTTTGAACCTCAAATCATGTGCGATGATTTTTAGATACAAATCTTGTTTTGAAACACCTTTCCTCACCTCAAGGCCGAAGTCTCAAAACCAACTTTGATCCCCACAGTTCTAAATACATCTTTAAACCTCAAACCGCCAAGCTCTCAAGTTGACCTTTGAACAGACTCACTTTTGAGCATCCACAGTCTTAAACACATGTTTTAAGTCTCAAATGATCTCATTTTGAGCCATTAATTTCAAGTTGAGCTTTGGACAGACTCACAGTTTCAAACAGATCTTTTGAGTCTGAAAAGCTCTAATTTTGAGTCACTGATCTCAAGTTCGGCTTTGAGCCTCACGCTGCTCTGATTGCTTCCCTTCTTTTGGAAACCAGTTGCAACGTTCGTAGCCTTAGCCTCTCTCAGGGCTCCCAAAATGTAATCCCAAACACTTTCCAAAATTACCCACTTCCTGCTCCGGATTTTGCTTGTTCCACCTAGACCTATTTGTGTTCTAGATTGTTATACCTTAACAAGCTCTTACTCCATGTAACACTGAGAACCTCGCCCTTCTTTCCAGTGGTTTCTCCTTTGTCGAATCCTTCATCCTATTTAATTTATTCGAATATTTTTGTCCATATACTCCCAGCCACTTCTCGGCCCCTGTCCACTTTTATCATTCTACTTTGGCGTGTACTTTGTGGTGAAATGTGCCAGACCAAGCCCTCTCTTCTCTATACGGACTTCTTCGTCCGACTGTGCCCAGCCTGGCTCTTATATAACGCTACCTGTGCTAGTGCAGCTCATCGATTGACTGCACCACGAGACGGCATCTGGGAGGGAGGAGGGGAGGGAGGGAGGGAGAGACGTAGGAGGCAGAGTGGCAGGGAAGGTGGAAGGGAGGGAGGTTGGTCAGTTTTTATGTGTGCGTGTGTATGTCTGTGTGTTGTTTTTGTGTGCGTGTGTATGTCTGTGTGTTGTTTTTGTGTGCGTGTGTTTGTGTGTGTGTATGTGTGTGTGTGTGTGTGTGTGTGTGTGTGTGTGTGTGTGTGTGTGTGTGTGTGTGTGTGTGTGTGTGTGTGTGTGTGTGTGTGTGTGTGTGTGTGTGTGTGTGTGTGTGTGTGTGTGTGCGTGTGTGTGTGTGTGTGTGTGTGTGTGTGTGTGTGTGTGTATGTGTGTGTGTGTCTGTGTGTGTGTGTGTGTGTGTGTGTGTGTGTGTGTGTGTGTGTGTGTGTGTATGTGTGTGTGTGTGTGTGTATGTGTGTGTGTGTGTGTGTGTGTGTGTGGTTGTGTGTGTGTGTGTGTGTGTGTGTGTGTGTGTGTGTGTGTGTGTGTGTGTGTGTGTGTGTGTGTGTGTGTGTGTGTGTGTGTGTGTGTGTGTGTGTGTGTGTGTGTGTGTGTGTGTGTGTGTGTGTGTATGCGTATGCGTATGCGTATGTGTGTATGTGTGCGTGTTTGTGTTTGTGTACATTTTCATTATTTCAAAATCAGGTTCTTTTGAACACTTTAGATATTTAGGACGCCACCAACCTCCATATTCCAACACCTGCTTGCGTTTATACACCGCCCATATATAATTTTTATAACTATTTCGTAACATAGTCAACTGAGAAAGCTACACATACAGCTAGTGCTCACCCTACTACTATATTCTTCTGAAGAAGACCCTTGTGCAAAATTAGTCGGGAATAATCTTGAAACAAGACATTTATCTTTTTTTATACACCTCCACATATTTGTCTTACAGACACACACACACAGACATATATATATATATATATATATATATATATATATATATATATATATATATATATATATATATATATATATATATATATATATATACTAGTAGTATATATGGGCAGGATATTTTCTCTTATGCATACTTCAAAGTGATGACTAATTGCTCATCTATTATTTTCTTAAATGTATTTTCCATATGCCTTACAATGAACTTATGTTCCTTTGAAAGTAGGTTTATGATTTGACTATAGATGGCCATATTTGTTGTATCGCGATTTTGGGTTCAAGACCCTTCTTCAGTAGCTTTTAGGGATATTTTATCTGGTCAGGATAAGAATTATTCCGGTCAATCATGTAATGATTTTATTTTATATACTTAAATTTCCATACTTGCTCTTCACTGAGGGAGGTTGCCGGTCACCTGGGAGAGGTTTCCTGATATCCTGACCTGACCTAACCTAACCTAACGTAGCCTAACCAAACGTGAGTTTGGCGAAGTACCTAAACTAAGGAAGAGCAGCTTGTCAAAATGACTTGGCCAAACTTGGCAAAAAACGTAACCAACGGGTGGGGTTGTATATTCAAGTACACATAACAACTGCCTTTCACATGCGACTCAATAGTTCGAGGGCAATCTTATGTCGCCCTTGTTTGCCGATAGATGGCATCTTAATCCTTGCATAAGAGCGGTGTTGCAGATAAAGTTGGCAGCACACTATGCTAACATGCTACTTGCTTTTGCTACCTCGTTTGAGCAGAAACGATTTCAGTTACAATATTATAGACTTCCGTGAGAATACCTCAACAATGTGTCTAATATTCGTATCGATTTAACTTCTCTTAGTTCGTCATTCAGCTTCTTACTATATGAAGCAAAAGTAATCTAACATTCGGAAATATGAAAAACGAAAGATCATAACCAAAGTCGTTTTTACTAAACGGAGTAGTTAAAGCAAGTAGCATGCTAGCGAGAAATTAGTGCAATATTCAGTTAATTATACTATCGAACAAACGTTTCGACATTTGATCCGCATAAATCAGCTTCAGCAAACATTATCAAGTGTCTGAATACACATACGAGGATTATAAGCCCAAAGGAATAAACACTCAATAATCTCGGATGCAACCAAATGACTTTCTCTGTTCAACAATTAATCTACGTTCATATTCACCATAATAATATAGCGGAGGGAAATATAAGGAGTTTAACTCAAACTTCCGAAACTTGTCTAGGTAATTAGGAAACGAGCGATTTATTTCATAATTATTTATGTTAGAATGTGTAGTTAAAAACATCTAGGTAAATTGACCTAGGTAAATCTATCTACAAAAATCTAGACTGTCATTCTAAGATTTTAAAATCACCATCATTTGAGAAAAGTCATTCGAAAACTTTCTAGAATATTATGAAGTGCTTCTGGTATCCGGGATTTATTATTTTTTTTTTTTTTTATTAATTTTCTAGAAAATTTTGTTTCTAATATCAAAGATTTTCTATAAAGATTCCAAATACTCTCATGCTCTCTGTATGTAGATGTATCACAGTTAGATCTCATAAATCTAGGTTATTTTTCCGCTAGGTGAATGTTGTATATAGATGCGTCTCCATAAACAAGTCTGGTTAGATATCATTAATCTAGGCAACTTTTCGTTAGGTGAATGTTTCAAAACAAATATCTGCAATCTAAGACGCTTTGTACGTAGATACATCTAGGTAAAGAAGTTCAGTTAGATACAATTATTCAATGTGATTTTTCTCTAAGTGAATGCTTCTAGGTAAATGTCTGTAATCTAAAACTCACTTTTTCATCTCAAGTGAGCACGCGTGTCCCGAATTTTTCGAGAGAGCCCCATTTAGTCCGCCGAAAAATTATTTTATTACCAAGGCCGAAATTGTAATCGTTCTGCCGTTGTAACCACTGCTGTTGCTACCAGAATGCATTTAATATTCCTCACGGTGACAATTGTGCAAATCAAATTACGGCCAATATGAGGGACGATAGTGTTTGGGTTCGAAGTTATAGTAACTAACATTGTGGAACTACCACAGAGTGTGGCTTAATTGTCTTTTTTTTTTCTTACCTTTTTTGGAATGGTGTAATCAATATAAGCGGGTTAAAGCGTCGCTATTTGCGACGAAGGTCAAGGTGACGGTGGTTCGAACCCTGCCACGAGCGAGTTAGACCAAGGGCATGGTTCATTAAATTCCACGCTACAAATTCCTCTGTAAGGGGCACCGACCTAGTCTCCTGATACGGAAGTTCACGACGTTAAACCGAATAATCATCATCATCATCATCATCATCATCATCATCATCATCATCATCATCATCATCATCATCATCATCATCATCATCATCATCATCATCATCATCATCATCATCATCATCACCACCACCACCACCATCATCATCATCATCATCATCATCATCATCATCATCATCATCATCATCATCATCATCATCATCATCATCATCATCATCATCATCATCATCATCATCATCATCATCATCATCATCATCATCATCATCATCATCATCATCATCATCTCATTTCCTGATTCTCTTCTATCTCTCCCCCTTCCTCTCCCTCGTCTCCCTCCTCTTCCTCCTCCCCCTCTTCCTCCTCCTCCTCCTCTAGTCCGGAGGCTTCATTTCATCCGGTCGCGTCCTCCGCCGCCCCCCTTTTCCCATGAAAATTTGTCTTCTTTTGTACTCTGGCGAGGCGTCTTCTTCTTCTTCTTTTTCTTCTTTTTCTTCGTATGTGACGACGATGACACTCCTTTATGCGGTGCCCCTCTGCGGCCCTCCACTTCCTGGCTTCCACTCGCCCTCCATTCCTCTCCACCTCCACCTTCACCTCCACATTTGGTCCTTCTGGTTCTGGAATGCACAACAGGAGTCTTCTTTATGTACATCTCCCTTTCCTTTCTTCTTGTATTCCTCCTCCTTCTCCTCCTCCTACTCGTTCCTGTCTTCCTCCTCTTCCTTCTCTTCCTCCTACTTGTTCTTGTTTCCCCTTCCTCCTCCTCCTCTGCCTCCTTCTCCTCGCCCTCCTCCTCTTTCCCCTCCTCGCCCTCTTCCTCCTCCCCCTACTAGTTCATGTTTTCCTCCTCCTCCTTCTCTTCCCCCTCCTACTTGTTCTTGTTCTCCTCCTCCTCCTCCTCCTCCTCCTCGCCATACTCTTTCTTGACCTCCTTACCTCCTCCTTCCCCTCCCCCTCCTCCTTCTCCTCCTCCTCCTCCTCCCTCTCTTCCTCCTCTTCCTCATTCTCTTCTCCTTTCTACACTCTTCTTCTTTCCCTTATTCTTATTTCCTCTTTCCCTCCTCCCTTCCTCCTCACTTCCCCAACCTCAATTACTTCACAGCCTCCCACCCCTGCCTCACTCCCACAGTGCCGCTCACTTGTTTGTTTGTTTTGTTTCCTATTAATTTCTAAGTTTTACAGTTTCGGCATCATTTTTATTATTTCGGAAATAATGGTTCGTTCACACTGCGGGTTTTTGCAACTTGTGGCGTAATTTGTGTGTGTACAGTATGTATGTATGTCTGTGTGTGTGTGTGTGAGTGTGTGTGTATTCACT
>NC_134783.1:9594422-9596922 GCF_046742065.1 Oratosquilla oratoria
ACTCTAGAATGACTGTGTAAAATCATAGATATTTTCATGACTTGCGTTTCCTTCAAAACCTCTAGAATCTAGAGGTTTTGAACGAAACGCAAGTACATATTTCAAATCGAACCGGTTTATAAGAAAACAAATTGTCTTCTTCTGACTTGGTACAAAACACTTTCTTTATTGTAGGAAGTATCGTTACACAGCATACAGACCGTAAGATAGTGCTGGAATATTCTGAGAAAAAAAAATTGTGTGCCTCTGCCAGTATGTGTCTTAGAAAAAATCAGGACTGAATTTCCTGCAGTGTGTGATCATGTGGGATTCAAGTATCCAACCTTGGAGCATTTTTTTTTTTTTTTTTTTTTTTTTTTTTTTTTTTTTTTTTTTTTGTTTTAAATTTTCCAACCTTTGTTTTTTTTTTTTTTTTTTTTTTTTTTTTTTTTTACTTCTCCGCAGTATCGCCTCTAGTTTTAAAGTTATCATTAGCTTCAGATATGTCAGGTTGAACGTAATTATGACAGAATTGCATATGTGTGTCCAGTTTCATCTTGTGGCAGAATGTTCTCAGAACATCTCACACTGTCATCAACTTGCTCACATATTCTGCAAAAGAAAACACCCGTCTACTGCGTTTATGATACATTTGTTGGATTGTATATGTACATATAGTTTGACTTCAATCATAAATTCACTGACAGAATCTACAGTTTCGTCATTTTGTTTCCATTTTTGAATTGGATGGGAAAATGTTATAGTATGATAAGTCCAAGGAACTAACATGACTAAAGAAAGGGGTTTGTGTCAACTACCTGTACGTCTTGACTATGTCACTTACCATATATGTGCTGTCTTCTTTGATAGGTCATACAGAATAACCACCTTTTTGTCTTTGTGAATGGAATAGCCCAAAATAGTTCACCATCAGCATTCACTTTCTGTTCTTTTTGGCTGTTTTCATTGTAGTGCAGTGCAGCAACCAAGTCTAAAAAAGATTACTTTTGAATTAAATTACCAATGGCATAGGCTACTGAATGTATCTCCAAAATCTTCAACACAAACTATACCACCCACTATGCTATACATGCATGCATCTATTAGGGGAAAAATCCTGCCAAAAACATGGAAAATTCAAAATTCTTCAACATGACTTCCGTTCAAAATGGGGTCTATTGCATACATACCTTCACAGCATCCAGTTGTAACTGAAGGCAACCATTTTTTGTTGCAAACCGGAAGTTTGTCCTTCAGGGGACAGTTTCTTCACATTGTATTTGAAATTCGAGTTGTCAATGATTTCTTAGATTGTTACAGGTGCCTTGGTATCTGGAATTAAAAAGTTTAATTAGCTTAATAAATACCCAAAACATTGGAATCTTATGAATTCTTAGCATTACTAAATAGGACTAATTCGGAATGGTATCATACTTGATATTGGAATCGCGTAAAATATGAACCCAAGAATTCTTATCTTACCTGATTTTAACCATTTCTTCCTTTGGAGATTCATCGCAGATAACTCGTCATTTCCACAGGATGGGTAGAATTCAACGTGGCCCTTGTGCACATTGTGCATTTGGTTTTCCAGTGGCAACCATTTGCAAGGATAATTTCTGAGGCACCATCTGGCGTTGTTGATGCACACCAGTATTAATTATTTATCATTGACCTGCACCATTTGTCAAGTATTTTGCAATTTTTCTCTTTGACTTTTTATGTGTCAATTTTTTTTTCTTGAGACCTGAAATTAAAGAAGTTTTGGAGGATTTCACTTGTATGGACACTCAATACTTCAGTATTACTAATTAATGCCCATTTCTCTGAAATGTTGCAAACTTCTTTACATCTACTTTTAGCTAAATGCCAAACACTATAGCAATGATCGGTGTCTGGCTGATTTTATTGCCTGGCCATCATTTTCCTGGTCTGAATCAGGATTACAATCCATATGATCATCCTCATCAGGTTTTGCTGGTGATTGTGGTGGTTTTAAAGACTCTAGTTCACTTGTTTGTAGTAAAGATAATTTAGGGAATTAGGAAAATGTTTTATCTCCTATGCTACATATATTATAGACAATCACAAGTCTTAAGAAGCAACAATTAAAAAAATATATTTTACTCAGGCATCATGAGCATGTATGCTAAAACTTAAGTACATGGAAATTCAAGGCCAATGGATATGGCCCTATAATGACTGATGCTTGAAGGTCTTGGATGTTGCTATAACGAGTAGGCCTAGTAGTAGGATTTACTCATGCTACTAGGCCTGAACTGTGCTGTAGGAGGGGGAGGGGCCTATGCAGGGTATGGGTGGTGTTAGACTTCACTTCACTGTAGGGCTGGCATATTAGCTAGGCCTATTCTTGGCAGTTCCTGGGCTTCTTGGGCTAGACTTGACAGTGTCTCCGCCAATGGAGTAGATTGTAACGATGATCCTGGCCTGGGAAGAGGTGACAGGTAACCTATCAGTGGAACAGCGTTTGGCACCAATTTCCATCGCGTATTGTCGTAGG
>NC_134783.1:9601922-9611922 GCF_046742065.1 Oratosquilla oratoria
GGCAGTTCAGCGCTCTACCAACTACGCTACCGAGTGTGTAACTACGCTACCGAGTGTGTGTGTGTGTGCGTGTATGTGTGTGTGTGTGTGTGTGTGTGTGTGTGTGTGTGTGTGTGTGTGTGTGTGTGTGTGTGTGTGTGTGTGTGTGTGTGTGTGTGTGTGTGTGTGTGTGTGTGTGTGTGTGTGTGTGTGTGTGTGTGTGTGTGTGTGTGTGTGTGTGTGTGTGTGTGTGTGTGTGTGTGTGTGTGTGTGTGTGTGTGTGTGTGTGTACAACAATGAAAGGGTCCCAGTGAACAAATTTATCAACCACAATTCACTTTGATTCTAAGACATCAACGTCGAGTAACTCGAGGAGGCATACATGCAAAATTTGATACGTGGTCAAGCTAAGGAATTGAACCTTCGCTAGCACCTAACAAGTAACAGTGACTTAGCCCAATGCGCTATCAAGAGAGATATAAGTAAAGCGCAATTTTTCTTATATGTTTGCGTGCTCGAGCTACATACACATACACGAAATTTTGGGCTCAACCCACCTCCACCATGATAGTACATTTGCTACTGTGCAACGCGGGAAAGCATTTGTACAACACTGAATGGGCCCCAGTGAACAGATTTATGAACCACAATTTACTCTAATTCTAAGCCATCAACGTCAAGTAACTCGAGGAGGCATACATGCAGAAATTGATATGTGGCCAAGCTAAGGACTCGAACCTTCGCTAGCACATAACAAGTGACAGTGACTTAGTCCAATGCGTTATCAAGAGAGATATAAGTGGAGAGCAACTTTTCCTATATATATCTGTATGCTCGAGTTACATACACATACACGAAATTTTTCGTTCAACCCACCTCCGCCATGATAGTACATTTGCTAGTGTGCAACGCGGGAAAGTATTTGTTAAATACTGAATGGGTGCCAGTGAACAGATTTACATTTATCAGCCACAATTCGGGCGGTGGTGTGTGTTGTTCATTTGGGGAGAGGAAGGCAAATATCTTGTAACAACACACGAACATTTATTTCTCTCCATTACTTGATTAATTATATTAAGTCGTTACTCCTTAATCGTCTGTTTTGTCTATAGCCCTATTTATTTTCATAATTTCTTTAATTTTTAATCACCTACTTTGTTTATAGCCCTATTTACTTATCAGTTTTATTTTATTTATTAGTCAGTACCTGTTTTCTTTTTTTTTTATGTACCACGCCTGAGTCCTTTAACGATGGAAAGGTTTTGTGTCACCAGGCGATTTCATTCAGTTTAGTTAGTGCCAGTAGGGGGAGGTTATTAGGTGTGGATGTAGCCTTCTTCCCCTCCCTCACTGTCCCTCCACCCTCACCACTCCCACCTCCCATCTGCTTCAGACTGTCTCGTTTGCTTTCGATCTCACACACTCTCACGCCTTTACCCCCTGTGCTACAACGGCCACGGCCTAATGGGGTTTACCAACTGTGCTTTCATGGTTTACAGATATCTATCTATGGTTTAATTTCCTTTATGTACCGATTTAGATTGATAATCCACACTTGTCCAGGCTGTTCGAGCACATATGGTAAAAGTGGAAGAGTATGCAGAGCCTTTGGACGTTTTCATCGAAGATTGACCGAAAGAATTTGTCGACGGCCGAAGACCCATCTCGTCTCTCAAGTTCCCGTCTTTCCTTTTGTTCTCTTATTCTCTTCATCTCAGCACCTCCATCTCTTCTCTGTCTCTCTTCTCTCGGTTCCTCTCTTATGTACCTCCACCCTCTTTCCCTCTTCTTTCTCTTCTCAGTCAAACGTATGTGTTTCTCTCTACCCACCTCTCTTTCTCTCTCTCTCTCTCTCTCTCTCTCTCTCTCTCTCTCTTTCTCTCCCCCTCTCTCTCTCTCTCTCTCTCTCTCTCTCTCTCTCTCTCTCTCTCTCTCTCTCTCTCTCTCTCTCTCTCTCTCTCTCTCTCTCTCTCTCTCTCTCTCTCTCTCTCTCTCTCTCTCTCTCTCTCTCTCTCTCTCTCTCTCTCTCTCTCTCTCTCTCTCTCTATCTATCTATCTATCTATCTATCTATCTATCTATCTATTCGTATCTATCTAACTATTTATCTATCTATCTATCTATCTAACTATGTATGTATGTATGTATGTATGTATGTATGTATGTATGTATGTATGTATGTATGTATGTATGTATGTATGTATGTATGTTTGTATCTATCTATATATCTATCTATCTATCTATCTATATATCTATCTATCTATCTATCTATCTATCTATCTATCTATCTATCTATCTATCTATCTATCTATCTATCTATCTATCTATCTATCTATCTATCTATCTATCTATCTATCTATCTATCTACCTATCTATCACTATGCATGTGTCGTGAGTACACAAATGGGTTGCTATAAATACAAAATAAGAAAAATAGATAACAATCACAACACGAACACTGAATGTATCTCCTTGCTCAGCTCAAGTTTGTACCCTGCATCTGCATCGCCTTTGGCCCAGCTCAGCATCTCCAAGACTCCCATCCTATCGTCTGTGGTTACAATAGTAACCGGTTTTATCCGTGGCAATGCTTGCCCACATACGGCAACGGGCTTACCTCAGGAACTGACCGATCTCAATATTTTCCTCAATGTGCTGAATCCTCGGTGGTTTCCATAGCAACCGTTCTGTCCCTCTCTGACAACATTTGCCCATATATGGAACTGACCGATCTCAATATTTTCCTCAATGCGTCGAATCCTCGGTGGTTTCCATAGTAACCGGTCTCTGCTAATATTTGCTCATATATGGCCCACAGCCTTAGCTCTGGAGCTGACTGATCTCAATATTTTTCTCAATGTGTTCAATCCTCGATAGTTTTCATATCAACCACTCTCTCTCTTTATCTCTCTCTCTCTCTCTCTCTCTCTCTCTCTCTCTCTCTCTCTCTCTCTCTCTCTCTCTCTCTCTCTCTCTCTCTCTCTCTCTCTCTCTCTCTCTCTCTCTCTCTCTCTCTCTCTCTCTCTCTCTCTCTCTCTCTCTCTCTCTCTCTCTCTCTCTCTCTCTCTCTCTCTCTCTCTCTCTCTCTCTCTCTCTCTCTCTCTTTCTTTCTTTCTTCCTGGCAACATTTATCTATATATGGCCACAGCCTTCCTCCAGGGGAAATTGGCTGATCTCAAGATCTGTCAAGACTCTTCGAATCTTCGATGGTTTCCATAGCAACCGGTTTCTCCCTCTCTAGCACTACTTGCCCATATATGGTAACAGCCTTACTTTGTTGGTTGGCTTTAGCATCTCCAAGAATCCCTTCTTATATTAGTGAGTTATCGATGGTTCCCAAGGCAACCGACCTCATCTCTGGAGATATTTGCCCATATTTGGTAATAGCTTCACAGAAGCAAGACTAAACGTCAGTCTCTCATCGGCCTTGTGGACTTTATGTACTTTGCTGTGGCAGGCGGCAGGCGATTTTTGAAGGGTCTAAGGACAGGACCTTGGCTTAAGTAGAGTTTTTGTGGATCGTGACCCCATTTCAAGGACGGGTCCGTCTTTCATATGTATAATATAAGAACATAGACTGATAAACGAATGGAATAGACATAGTGAAAAAGATCGCTCGTAACTATTATCAGTAACGACCTCAAATCATCCAAGCAGTGTATTTCAGCCTCTGAGAAAGCAAATAAGATTCTGGAACTGATTGCGCGATCTTTTGATTTCAAAAGTCCATCACTCATTAACAAGCTATATAAATCGTTAGTTCGTCCACATTTGGAATATGCTGTTTCTGTATGGTCACCGAATCTCATTAAAGACATTGACAGACTGGAAAAAGTACAACGGCGAGCCACAAAACTTATTCCAAATATCAAAAATAAATCATACGAAAATCGACTAAAACACATGAATCTGTTTTCCCTAAAAAAGCGTAGACTCAGAGGTGACTTGATATACAGGTCTTTAAAATTTGAAAGGGAAATGACAACATCAAAAGTGACAACATTTTCACATTGAATGAGAATCAGACAAGAAACAATGGTCTCAAACTATCCGGAAATAGATTCAATTTGGAAGTAGGTAGAAACAACTTTGCCAACCGTGTAGTAAATGAATGGAATAAACTTCCTGCACAGGTAGTGCAATGTAGTTCAGTTCGAAGCTTTAAGAATCAGTTAGATAAATACCTAAGTAAGATGCTGTAATGATTATAATTTATCTTATATTATTTGCTTTTGTTTTGTTATCATTTGTCTGTCTGATTTTCATTTATTATTAGTTATATGTCAATTTATTATTATTTACTATTTACCTGTTTGTTTATTATTTAACTATACCTATGCATTTATTTATGTATTTTATTTGTTATTTACATTATTATAATTTTTTATTTATTGTTTTATTATTAATATGATTTTTTTTTTCGCATCCGACCTAGATATGGATCAAAAGGTCTCCTGTCGGCATGCTCCGCCTTTGTAATCCTTTGTAATAAGCGCTGAAACTATTGGTTGATTTAAGAGAAAGTTAGATAACTTTATGGATGGGGATGGTAGGTAGTAAAGAACATGGAACTGCCATGTGTAGGCCTTATGGTTTCTTTACAAAGGATTACAAAGGATTACAAAGGCGGAGCATGCCGACAGGAGACCTTTTGGTCCATATCTAGGTCGGATGCGAAAAAAATCATAATAATAAATTAATAAATAAAAACTATAATAATGTAAATAACAAATAAAATACATGAATAAATGCATAGGTATAGTTAGATAATAAACAAACAGGAAAATAGTAAATGATAATGAATTGACATATAACTAATAATAAATGAAAATCAAAACAGACAAATGATAACAAACCAAAAACAAATATTATGAAATAAATTATAATCATTACAGCATCTTGCTTAGGTGTTTATCTAAATGATTTTTAAAGCTTCGAACTGAACTACATTGCACTACCTGTGCAGGAAGTTTATTCCATTCATTAACTACACGGTTGACGAAGTCGTTTCTACCTACTTCCAAATTGAATCTATTTCCGGACAGTTTGAGACCATTGTTTCTTGTATGATTCTCATTCAATGTGAAAATTTTCTCACTTTTGATGTTGTCAATTCCCTTTCAAATTTTAAAGACCTGTATCAAGTCACCTCTGAATCTACGCTTTTTTAGGGAAAACAGATTCATATGTTTTAGTCGATTTTCGTATGATTTATTTTTTATATCTTGCAGTCTCCTTCATTCTTATGTTCTTATGAAGGAACTTGAAACCCTTTTCTGGTCTCTCAGAGGGTGCAGTGACCCTAGGGTAGTGTGAAAAAGGTTCGACCCGTCGCCCTCACTATTTGGGAACAAGGAAGAGGTATAAAGTTAAATTTTGAGTCTTAATAGCTAATCGTCATGGATCGAAGTGAGAATCCTTGATAGATTCACATCAGTCACCGAACAATTTCTCTTCTGTAGGTTTATTATTGATAAGTATGTTGGGTGTTACGAGGATAGACAGTGAGAAATGAGGATGTAAGGAGGAAAGCGTTGGCCAGATTTAAGCTTATAAACTTAGCCATAGCTTAATCGGGAGTTAAACTATTCAATGTTGATGTTTCCCTTGCCTGAATAAAATTGCTAGGATAAACCACGGAAGTCTTGAAACGTACCAAAAGGGTACAAGTATGTTCAAGCCCATCTCGATTGAGGCCTTGTTGCGGTACTATATAGTCAAGGAAAAACTATGCTGTTGTCTGTGAACGCCTCCATTGACTTACACTGTAATTGAACCGCGGCGGTCGAAACCTCTAGTGTGAACAGGGCCGTAATAATCCGTTCGTTGCAAAGGGGGCGGTCTCACCCCAGCTGAATAAAATTGCCTTGCGACAAGTAGAAAGTACGTCAAACGGGAACTGCATACTGAAAAACCAGGTTGAGCTTATTTGTGCAATCTATAGAATTATGACGTCTTTTTTCATCTGTGGAGCTAAGTAGCGCTCAATCGAAATTCTAAGAGATTGGTTTAAAATTTCAAGATTTCAGTATTTTACTTGCTTATTTATTCATTTACTTGTTTCTGTATTTGTTTGTTTATTTTTGTTTTTGTTTTTACGATGTACGTATTTTGCTACTCTAGTATTTACTTGTTTGTTTTTTTAATCAATTTTCACTTAGCAAAAATAAACAGACTTGAGTGAGGTATAAAGATACGACCATCAAACTCACTTCTAGGCTGCAAAAATTTATTTTTAAGTTAAAATAACCTCTATCGCCTCGTCACCACTCTTAGCTGAGTGGTTTGTTTACAACGCCACGCCTAAAAAAACTCTGCTTGATTACATAGCCCACCTGTTTATAGAACCACTCCCCTTGGCGACGTCATCGGTGTAGCCACACCCCTTAACTACGTCATCGTTGTCGTCGTCGTCTTGTCGCCACGCCCTTCGTCGCGCAACATGACGTTGTTGGTGACTCAGCCATAGTGATACTCTCAAGTAGATGCAGGATAGAGGAAGAAGCTTGGGTCTCTATTTTGTCCAGATTGTTTTACTGGAATTTACATTAGCGATGAGAAAATGTATTTAGCGATCGAGAGACAGGCTTATAAGAAATACAAGTGCTCGAGTGCACTTGATGACTATCAAAGTTATGTAATAATACTGAGAGATTTAAAAAAGACAATAAAAAACGAAAACGACAATACGAAATGAATATCGCTGATGATACAAACTGTGCGGAATGGCAAATGATCACTTAAACCAATTGTTGGTATATAGAGCTGATGAAAGATCATTGGGATGGTTTGGACATATGCAAAAAATGAATGATGAAAGATTAGTAAAATAGGTGTGAGAGGCAGAGGTGGAGGAGTGAATTTGAGGGGACGACTGAGGAGAGGATAGATGGATGGGGTGAAAGAGACGCTGAGCAAGAGAGGAATGCCTGTTGAGTAATGAAGGAAGAAGGCAGGAGATAGGGGTGAGTGGAGAATGACTGTATATGGATGATACAGTACTGTTATGCAAGGAAGGGAGGAATGCGGGATAAGGTATAGGGAATGCTTATGTGTGAATGATATTTTGATGCAACCCGAAGGGATTTCTCCTCGTCTTCTCTTTTTCTGCAAGAGGGGACGGAGAGGTGGTTGCCGATTAAGTGAAGTGGCCTTACTCTGGATGTACTGTGTCTTGCTACATTGCGTTTGACCCAGGGCAGTGGGCAGGATACAGGGATGGCCCGTCATCCACGAGGAGCTGAGATGGAAGGGGTGGAGGGAGTTGTGAAAGTTTGTGAAATAGGTGGGAATAGGTATGTGCTTCTGACTTGTCTACCTCCCTTATAAGGGGAAAAAATCACGGTATATAGATAGACAGTTACGTTGACAGGGTCCACAAAGCTATTACTATATTATTATATTATCATAGTATATTATATAATTGTATTATAGGATATCACTGCATTTCATTACTATACAATTATATATACTTTGTCGCCTAATTATCGGCTTTTATGTCTATTCCGGGAAGACAGAGTGCAGGGTCATCTAATAGAGGTATTCAAATGGGCAAAGGACTTTAGCAAGGGTGATGCAGGGAAGGTCATCATATTAAGACAGCAGGGCAGGACTAGCAATAAAGGATTTGAATTGGACAAATTTAGATTTAAGAAGGAAATAGGCAAGAATTGGTTTACCATTAGAGTGGTTACCGAATGAAGTGAGCGCAGAAAGAACTGGTTGTTTTAAGAGAAGGTTAGATAACAATGGTAATGGAAATGGAACTGTCTAGTGTAGGCCTTATGGTCTCGGGCAGTCTCCTTCATTCTTATGTTCTTATGGCTGCCAGGCGATTTTATTAAGCCAAGGGAAACGTCTGTTTGCGTCAGCGAAATAAATAACTTTTTTTTAATAATATCGTTTGGTGATGCCAGAACAAAATATATCGCAATGCCACCCTGCCGAAGGCACTCGGGTATGATAGAAAAATAGATGATTGACAAATTTGGGTTGAATGGAAAGTTGATGGCGCTGAAGAAGGGAAGGAAGATAGATGATGAGGAACGAAAGAGCCAGGCGAGGAGGAGGAGGTGAAGGGGGTAGAAGAGGGGAATGGGGGGAGGAAAATGAGAGGGAGGAGGAGGAGGAGGAGAGAACAGTGATGACGAGGAGGAGGAGTAGGAGGAGGTAGGAGTAGGGGAATGGGGAGAGGAAGAGGAACGAAGAGTGACGAGGAAGAGGAGGTGATGGAGGGGTGGGAAGAAGAGTAGGGAAATAGGAGGTGGAGGAAGAAAGGAAGGAGAGTAGGGAAGGAAGAGGAAAAGGAGGAAAGAGAAGAAGAGTAAGAGAGTAGGAGGAGGAGAAGGAGGAGGGCAAGGAGCAGAAGGAGGAGGAGGTGAGGGAAGAAGAGTAGGAGTAGGAGGAGGAGGGAGGGAAGAAGAGTAGGGGAATGAGAGAATAAGGATGGAATAAAGAAGAGTAGGGAAGGAAGGGAAGAAGGAGGGGAGAGAAGTAGAGTAGGGGAATGGGAGGGGGAAAGGGAGAAAGAGGAGGGAGAGGAGTAGGGGGATATAAAGCAACTGTATGAGGCATCCACTCGCATACTGACTACGAGAGGACGAGCTACAAGCCACAGTGCACGCAGCCACGCATTGCATGCTGACTACGAGGGAACGAGCTACAAGCCACAGTGCACGTAGCCACGCATTGCATGCTGACTACGAGGGAACGAGCTACAAGCCACAGTGCACGCAACCACGCATTGCATGCTGACTACGAGAGGACGAGCTACAAGCCACAGTGCACGCAGCCACGCATTGCATGCTGACTACGAGGGAACGAGCTACAAGCCACAGTGCACGCAGCCACACATTGCATGCTGACTACGAGGGAACGAGCTACAAGCCACAGTGCACGCAGCCACGCATTGCATGCCGACTACGAGGGAACGAGCTACAAGCCACAAGGCACGCAGCCACGCATTGCATGCTGACTACGAGGGAACGAGCTACAAGCAGCAGTGCACGCAGTCACGCATTGCATGCTGACTACAAGGGGACAACTATAAGCCATAGTGAACAAGAGGACTACGCAAGGGGACCACAGATGGTGACATTAACCATCCCATAAGATTTAGCCGCCTAGCACTCACCCTCCAAAACTCGCCCTCCATCACTCACCCTTCAACACATTCCCCAACACAAACCGTGACCCAGTATTTGGTCTGCTACAGAATTGAATCATTTGGCGCCATTCAGGAAAAAATATAGTGTAACACTATACCGAAGGAATTAGATTAAATATTTCTCACTTGTAGTGTTGAGGCCCAACACTCAAGTGAATCAAATAGCCTAACTACAGCCAGAGCAAAATCTGAAAAATACGCAACAAGACTGATGACATTGAATACCAACCTTATGTACCAAAACATCAACACCATCTGACCCATCTCCACCATCCATTTCCCTCCTTTACGCCGCTCATTTCCCCCTCTCCACCGCCTATTTTCCTCTCTCTACCACCCATTTTCCGCTCTCCACTGCCCATTTCCCCCTCTCCACCACCCATTTCTCCCTCTCCACCATCCATTTTCTACTCTCCACCACCCATTTCCCCTCATTACACCACCCATTTTCCCCTCTCCACCACCCATTTCCCCCTCTCCACCACCCATTTCCCCTCTCTCCAGCAACCATTTCCCCCTCTCCACCACACATTTCCCGTCCCCACCACCCATTTCCCCCCTCTCCACCATCCACTTGCCCCTCTCCACTACCCATTTCCCCCGTATCCTTCTTCTTGCCTTCAACACCCGGACTTTAATCTCTGGTCACCCTCCCCCATCCCCACTTCCAACCACTTTGGAGTCTCCAAGATTCTCCGTTAGGTCCCCTTCCCTTCCACCCCATCTCCGTCTGAAGTTTCTGTTGTGCTTGTGCTTGTGGAGCCCTTTCGGGGGAAACTTGGTTCATTTAGGGAGAGAGGTTCTTTTGGCAGGTTCCCTTGTGAGGCTCTCGGCGTCTCTTTCGAGTAGTTGGATGG
>NC_134783.1:9614422-9616922 GCF_046742065.1 Oratosquilla oratoria
CACAATCTCTCCCTCTCTTTCTCTCGTCCTTTCTCCCTCTTCCCCTCTCCGCCTCCCACTCTCCCTCCCTCTCTCTCTCCATCATAACTTCACCCTATCCCTCTCTCCGTCACCCTTTTCCCTTCCCCTTCTCCCCCTTTCCCTCACTCCCTCTCCCCCTTTCTCCTACTTCTCCCTCCTCTCCTCTCCCCTCCCCCTCCCCCTCCCTTCCCCTCCTCCCTCTCCCCCTCCCCCTTTCCCTCTCTCCCTCTCCTCCTTTCCCCTTCTTTCATCCTCTCCCCCTTTCTCCTTCTCCCTCCCTCTCCTTTCCTTTCCTCACTCTTCTCCCTCCTCTCTTTCCCTCCTACCCCTCCTCCTCCCTCTCCCCTTTTCCCTCTCTCACTTTCCTCCTTTTCCTTTCTTTCATCCTCTCCTCCTTTCTCCTTTACCCTCCGTCTCCTTTCCTTTTCTCACTCTTCTCCCTCATTTGAAATGGCAAATGAACTTTAATATCTCTAAGTATAGCGTGTTAAACGTTGGGCTACACAACCCCGAAAATAGATACAGCTTAGATAACACGCTTTTAGAGAAAACTGAGTGCGAGAGAGACTTGGGAGTTCTGGTGAGTCCGGACCTTAAAAACAGGAAACAGTGCATTAGCGCCAGGAATAAAGCAAACAGAGCATTAGGTTTCATTGCTAGGACGGTAACGAATAGAAATGCACAGGTAATGATCAAACTCTATCTAGCGATAGTTAGACCCATCCTTCACTATGCGGTACAGTTTTTGTCTCCGTCCTACAGAATGGACATCAATTCACTAGAATCAGTACAGAGAAGAATGACCAAAATGATACATGGACTCAGAAATTTGCCTTATGAAGAGAGGCTTAGGCACCTTAACTTACACTCCCTGGAAAGACGCAGAGTGCGGGGTGATCTAATAGAGATGTTCAAGTGGATCAAAGGCTTTAACAAGGGTGATGCAAACAAGGTCATCATATTAAAACAACAGGGCAGGACTCGCAGTACTGGATTTAAACTGTAAAAATTTAGATTTAAGAAGGAAATAGGCAAGAATTGGTTTACTAATAGGGTGGTTAACGAATGGAATAAACTTAGTAACCATGTAGTGAGCGCTGAAACTATCAAATGTTTCAAGAAACTGCTAGACAACTTTATGGGTAGGGATGACATTTGGTGATGGATATGGAGCTGCCTAGTGTAGGCCTTATGGTCTCTTGCGGTCTCCTTCATTCTTATGGTATTATGCTCCTACGTTTCCCTCCTACCACTTCTCCTCCCTCTCCCCTTTCCCTCTCTCCCTTTCCCCCTTTCCTCTTCTCTCTCGCCCTCCTTTTCCTTTCTCCCCCTTCTCTCTCATCCTTTCCTATTACTGAAAGCATCTGTGGCATTTATGGGGGTAATGTAAGAGATGAGCATGCCATGGAAGTATTGGGAAAGCGTGTATGTGTGTGTGTGTACGTGTGTGTGTGTGTGTGTGTGTGTGTGTGTGTGTGTGTGTGTGTGTGTGTGTGTGTGTGTGTGTGTGTGTGTGTGTGTGTGTGTGTGTGTGTGTGTGTGTGTGTGTGTGTGTGTGTGTGTGTGTGTTGTGTGTGTGTTGTGTGTGTGTGTGTGTGTGTGTGTGTGTGTGTGTGTGTGTGTGTGTGTGTGTGTGTGTGTGTGTGTGTGTGTGTGTGTGTGTGTGTGTGTGTGTGTGTGTGTGCGTGTACGCACGCATGCACACAATACACTCGATCAGAAAAGTACCTGGACCACGAATGCGCCTGATCTCATCGTTCCTTCTCCGTCGCAGGGTCCCTACCCGCGTTGCATTGTGTCACAGTAACACCATACATAGAACTAAAAATGTATAGAGGTTGATGATGAACACTGTGGAGGTGCATTATGGGAGGAAGAAGAGTCTATAGTGACGAGGATAAGTGCCACTTCCGTACAAGAGGTAACACAACAGGTGGAGTTTGGTAATTATGGAAATAGTGGAGGTTGTTTGTTGAGGAGGGGGGGAAAATATGTGGAGTGATGTGGAGTGATATCGTGGTATATTCCTCCGTGCAGAATAAAAAAGAGCGTGGTATTGTGTTTCAGTAACACGATGGATGGAAATACAAATTGATGGGAGTCGGTCATGGAAAATATGGCGGTTATGTGCTGTGGACGGAAAATATGTGGAGTGGAACAGCAAAGGCTAATAAAGGCCGCGGAAACTGAGGCGAGAGCGTTTTTGCCGAGCTTCAAAGGAGAACCGGGATTAGAATGAAGGGAAGGACTGGACGGTCAGGAGGAGGAGGAGGAGGGAGAAGAGGAGGAGGAGGAGGAGGAGGGGAGGACAGGAGGAGGAGGAGGAGGAGGGGAGGACAGGAGGAGAGGGAGGAGGAAGAGGAGTGAAGGGCAAGAAGGGGGAGAAGGAGGAGGAGGAAGAGGAGGAGGAGAAGGAAGAGGAGGACGAGGAGGAAAAGGATGAAAAGCAAAGGAACGAGGAGGAGATGAACGGGGAGGC
>NC_134783.1:9636922-9641922 GCF_046742065.1 Oratosquilla oratoria
TAATATAATATAATATAATATAATATAATATAATATAATATAATATAATATAATATAATGTAATGTGATACAAGAGTATGATATAGTACATAATACAATATATTATAAAATGTAATATAATATATTGTATGGTATTATATATGATATAGTATATATGATATAATATGATATAATATAATGTAAGGTGATATAATATACTTTAAACGCTTTGTAACACCCAGATCATTTATCAGCTCAGAAACAAATACAAAGGAATAAAAGTATTTGAAAGGATTATACTTTCCCCCAAGGGAACTTTGTGTTCACCTTGTTAAGTCAATTATGTTGTTGGAGCGAGGGAGGTCAATTACTTGCAAGTACCATCATTGCACACATGCCAGTGGACGTCCCCCACAACCGCCCGCTGACTTCTAAGTACTAATCCCGATTCAGACACTCATGAAGCCAAACCAGTGCATCATTGCAAGGGGTTCGAAGCGTTTTGCATGTGACTCGAAACGTTTCGTAAGTGCTTTGCAAATGGTTCGAATGAGATTGTAAGTGCTTTGCAAGTACTTTGAAGGTTTTGAATGTGCCTCGATACGTTTCGTAAGCGGTTTGCAGGATGCTCGAATCACTTTGTAACTGTTTTGCAAGTGTTCGAAGCATTCCGTAATTGCTTTGAAGTATGTATTTCTTATATGCTTCGAGGTGTTTCGTAAGTGCTTTGCAAGTGCTTCAAAGGATTTTGTATATGGTTTGCAGGTGGTTCGAAGCGTTATATGTTTTGCAAGTGCTTATAAGCACTTCGTGAGTTTTCGAAGCACACTGTCTTGCAATTGCTTCAGGTCGTATTTTCCTGCAAGTGCTTCATAGTTCTTTTCCTTGCGAATTTACTTTCCCAAGTGTGCTTTGAAACGTCTTAAAAATGCTTTGAAGCATTGTGCATGTTTTTCACAGCATAATTATGTATTTGGCTTGTATTTCGCACCCAATTCACGATGCAGTCGTAAATATACACAAGCAATAACCCATTCAACACGGTGACGTAGCTATATATTTTGTTCTATCTAAACATTTATTTTAGCTGAAGGTGGGGGGGGGCCGACTCAGGCTTGAAGGGGGTCTTTATGGACCGAGACCCAGCTCAGGACCAAGTTTGTCTTGCCCTGCCCCATTGCCCTCAGCTGAATAAGATAATAATCGTTCCTTAGCCAAAACAAGATCAATAAAGTGCGCCTTCTTCTTGAAGGGGTTAATGAGGGAAGGCATGTAGCAGACGTTATATTTTCATTCTAGTTAGCGTCAGATTACTAGACATAGAAAACCACCACCGCCAACCTCTAAGGTCGTAAAATGCAGTGAATGTGTTTGTGTAATCCCATAGACTTTATCACTCGTTCGTTTGTCTTTATTGTGGCCATTTGTTGTACTAAAGTGCCCTGGGACCGACGCTATTGGTCCGCTGTAATGTATTAACAATACACATTCGTACAGAGGCCTGCAATACGCTTCCAAGTTACCATCATTACCGAAACGGGGGATAATACCACGCCATAACATAATTTTTACTCACTTCAGTCCCCGTTTTGACCACACAGATTTTGTATTGTCTATGTGTTGTTAGGGACTTCAGTGACACCATTACTGACCAGAGTTACGCAGCGTTCTTTTGTCATTGGAGGCTTGACTCCGTTCGTAAAAGGAGGTTGATCACTTTTTAACTTTTATTCTCTCTCTCTCTCTCTCTCTCTCTCTCTCTCTCTCTCTCTCTCTCTCTCTCTCTCTCTCTCTCTCTCTCTCTCTCTCTCTCTCTCTCTCTCTCTCTCTCTCTCTCTCTCTCTCTCTCTCTCTCTCTCTCTCTCTCTCTCTCTCTCTCTCTCTCTCTCTCTCTCTCTCTCTCTCTCTCTCTCTCTCTCTCTCTCTCTCTCTCTATCTATCTATCTATCTATCTATCTATCTATCTATCTATCTATCTATTTATCTATCTATCTATCTATGTATCTATCTATCTTTATCTCTCTTCCTTCCTTCCTGCCTTCCTTCCTTTGAACTGATCTTCTTAAATCTAGCCTTTACCCCATCAGTAATATTGTCTCCAAGGTTAGAAATGGTGTTAATTATCTGCGAAATACTAAATATTATTTCCCCTTTCGTTAAAGTGGTATCTCTTACAGGTTTTACGCTGACCAGTTTTAGACTATTCTTTTCATCTGTAAATTTATGAGAGAAATTGGTGAACTCAGTTGAGCGAGACACCAGAACAGAAGGGTCAGATATGTCTGTGAAATTCCGCGACAATGGCACCTCTTGCGACTGTGAAATAAAGTGAATTGAGGTATTCGACACTATCAACGCAGTGGCGTATTTTATTAAGTTTGTTCTGGCTAAGAACATAAGAATAGAGGGGACCTCAAGAGACAATAAGCTCTACACAAGGCAGTTCCATGTCCCTTGCCACCTTTCATCCCTATCCATAAAGTTATCTGATGCTCTCTTAAAACAACTAATTATTTCGGCGCTCACTAAATTGTTATTCCATTTATTATCCATTCTCTTGGTAAACCTGGAGGTATTATTTGGCTGAAGAAGTGGACTCCAAGATCAGCACCGCCGCTCATGTACCATCACCTGCGCCACTATCACCACCACTATTGTCACCATCACCAACATTACCGCAACCCCCACCACCACCACCATCACGACCACCACCACCGTTACCACTGTCACCATCACTACCACCACCATCACAGCCCCTATCACCACCACCGTCACCACCACCGTCACAACTTCCACCACCGCTACCAATATCATAATCACTACCACCACCATCATAGCCCCCAACTACCACGACGACCACCACACAACTGCTAACCACTACTACTTCGACCACCACAGCATACACCACTACTACTTTGACCACCACAGCACACACCACTACTACTGTTTCCACCACCACAGTACACGTCACTACTACTTTGACCATCTTACCACAAACTACTACTGTTTCTACCAGCACAGCACATGTCACTAGTACTTTGACCACCACACCACAAACTACTACTGTTTCTACCACAACCACCACCACAGCACACGCCACTACTACTTTGATCATCTCATCACAAACTACTACTGTTTCTACCACCACAGCACACGCCACTACTACTTTGACCACCACACCACAAACTACTACTGTTTCTACCACCACAGCACACGCCACTACTACTACTACTCCTGTTGCAGACACGCCCTGCTCGCCCTCCACGTGCTTTTCTTTTTCTTTCTTATTTCTTTCTTTTGTTATTTCTCTTGGTTCTGTCTTCCTTTGACTTTATCATTGTTTCATTCTTTCCTTTCCATTCTTCTTTTATTCTCAATTTTCACATTTCCCTCATCCTTTATCTATTTCTGTTTTCTCCCTCTTCATTTCTATCTTCCCTTCCTCTTGTTTTACTTGATATCCGTCTTCCTTTTCCAGACTTTCTATAAACCAATCGATCTCCTGCTAATTCACTTACCCATAGTATTCTTTTTAAACAGCGACCTCCCTTTTTTTTTTATTCGGTACGAACCAGTTGACCTCTTACTGACCCTTGGTACTCTTATGGCGTCATCACACTAGGATATTTTTCCTCAGACTGTTGAAGCAGATTTGCAGCCCGTGGCTTTCGGGAGGGAATCAAATGACGTTGTATGTAAACTGTTGAGAAAACTAAACAGTTTGCCACAGTGATTTTACAGCGGAAAAAGTCCTGAAGGTGGCGATACTTCTGATGAATTGGAGGCTGGAGGAAGAATAGCTCAGTGTGACAACGCCTTTTATTCACTGTAACGGCGCTCGAGCGTAGATATTGTTTTCCCGGCACATCCACCCCCGACCCCCGTCCCTCCCGGCAGACGTCCGTCCAGCAGACGCCAGTGGTGGGCAACCACGATTTCTTTGGCTCTGTCGCGCATCTCCGGCCCGGGGCCTGGCGCCGCCGAGCCCAGACTCCGGGATTGCTTTTGGTCGACAAAGTCCAAGTCTACACCAAGTATACTTGAATTCTACAGGAAGAAGTCTCCACGAAGTCTAGGCGAAGACTGCACAAAGTCTACACTAGGTTTATAACACTTTACACAAATTTTACATCAAATATTCACCAATTCTACACCGACTCTACAGCAAGCTTACATTAAGTCTGTCCAGATACATCAGCTGTCCCCCGCTTTGGGAAGCGTGATATAACCGCCGCTTGCTCTTCTTGCATTTCATCACACTGTAATACTTTTATTTAGCTTCTTCGCTGCGATGGCGATAATAATAGTAATGATAATAATAATGTGGATAGGAGGTAAAGGGAACACGGGCTGAGGGAAATACTTTTAAAAGTATTTCCCTCAGCCCGTGTTCCCTTTACCTCCTATCCACATTCGTCACAATATTTACACATTTGTCAGATAATAATAATGATAATGATGATAATGATGATGATGATGAAGATGATAATAATGATATTAATCGGTTTGTCAGATAATGATGAAGATAATGATAATAATCGGTTTGTCAGATAATAATAATGATAATGATGATAATGATGATGATGATGAAGATGATAATAATGATAATAATCGGTTTACTGATTTAAGAGTGATACAGTGACAATTCACAGTTTGAGTTGATTTTATTAATAGATTAAATTGAATTAATGAAGTGCACTATAGATGGAATGGCGCTGTTCTTGTAGCGGTCAGCCCTCGGCGCTCTCATGGGCACGAGCTTGTCGATATGCCGGGTGGAGTGGCGTGGTAGAGGGGGGGGGGACCGTTGGGTGGAAGTATCGCTGATGAGGGTGAATAGATCTTATCTAAAATTTCTCATCGTACAGATGATGTTGCTGCTTGCGACAGGTGATTTTATTCAGTTGATAGTGAGACCTCACCTTATATATATATATATATATATATATATATATATATATATATATATATATATATTCATATACATATATATATATATAGATATATATATTTTTATATAT
>NC_134783.1:9644422-9649422 GCF_046742065.1 Oratosquilla oratoria
CGGGTCTAGGTCCAGACAAAAATTTCCCAAGAATGCTTAGAGAGCGTAATTTGAAATCTGCGACCAATTAACAGAAATATCTAATAAGTCGATAGAGACTGGTTTTGTGCCTATTGCTTTGGGACAAGCAAACGTTGTTCCTGTTTTCAAAAAGGGAGATAAATCGTCTATATGCAACTACAGGCCAATCAGTCTGACATCAGTTATAGGTAAAATGCTTAAATCAGTAATAGTCAATGAAATCAGAGATCACATGGAGAGACTCACATCATGGTTTCTCCAAGGGTAAGTCATGTGTGACTAATCTTCTATCTTTTTACACTAAAGTATATAAGTCGCCAGATAACAGTGATAGTTACGGTATCATTTATCTTGATTTTAGCAAAGCGTTCGACAAGGTGCCCCACCAGAGACCACTAAATAAAATAAAAGCCCATGGTATAGGAGGAAAAGTGTTAGAATAGATCATAGTTTGTATTAGTGACAGAAAACAATGGGTTGCTAGAAATGGTATAAAATCCAAATGAGGGAATGTTTCTAGTGGAGTTCCCCAGTGCTCGGTTTTGGATCCCTTATAGTTCATTATGTACATAAATGACTTGGACAATAGGATTAATAGTGATGTTAGTAAGTTTACGGACGAAACTAAAATAGGACGCCTAATTAGGAGACGACGCCGAGATTCTGCAGGATGATCTTAACAAATTGTTCACATGGTCAGTGAAATGGCAAATGGACTTCAGCATCTCAAAGTCCAGCGTGTTAAACTTAGGGCTGCATAACCCCGAAAACAGATATAACTTAGATAACACGTTTTTAGAAAAAAAGAAATAAATAAAAGTGATGTCGAGAGAGACTTGGGAGTTCTAGTGAGTCCTGACCTTAAATCCAGGAAACAGTGCATTAGCGCCAGGAATAAAGCTACCAAAGCTTTAGGTGCCATTGCTAGGACGGTTGCGAATTGAAATGCAGAGGTAATTATCAAATTCTAACGTTAGTTAGACCCACCCTTGACTATGCGGTACAGTTTTGGTCTCCATCCTATAGGATGGACATCAATTCATTAGAATCAGTACAGAGGAGAATGACCAAAATGATACATGGGCTCAGATATTTACCTTATGAGAAGAGACTTAGGCACCTTAACTTACAATCTCTGGAAAGACACAGAGTGCTAGGTGATTTAATAGAGGTAATACAAACAAGGTCATCATATTAAGACAACAGGGCAGGACTCGCAGTAATGGATTTAAATTGGACAAATTTAGATTTAGGAAGGAAATAAGTTAGAACTAGCTTACTACCGGGGTGGTCAACGAATGGAATGGACTTAATAACCATGTAGTGAGCGCTGAAAGTATCGGTTGTTTTAAGAAACGGTTAGACAATTTTATAGATAGGGATGACAGGTGGTAATAAACATGTAACTGCCTAGTGTAGGCCTTATGGTCTCTTGCAGTCTCCTGCATTCTTATGTTCTTATGTGTGTGGAGGGGTGCATGTGTGTATATGTGTGTGTGTGTGTGTGTGTGTGTGTGTGTGTGTGTGTGTGTGTGTGTGTGTGTGTGTGTGTGTGTGTGTGTGTGTGTGTGTGTGTGTGTGTGTGTGTGTGTGTGTGTGTGTGTGTGTGTGTGTGTGTGTGTGTGTGTGTGTGTGTGTGTGTGTGTGTGTGTGTGTGTATGTGTGTGTGTGTGCGTCTGCCACAGAAAATGCCATGTGCGTTTTCGTGTTCCTAAAACGGATTTGTAATGCGAACAATTGATATAATGATTTGCTTGTTTTATGTTTACACGCGAAGATGCAGTGTTGCCACATTATATGTATTTCACGAGTAATTTCACCAATCGGAAATGCTGACATCTGTACCGTTTAAAAAATGAAGGAATAAAAAAGATGGTAATATTTGTAAAAAAAAAAAAAAAAAAGAAAAAAAAAAAACTCAATAAATAGGTGACACTCCTGACGGACTTTTTCGAAAAATGAAAAACAAAAAGAAAATGTCCTGGATAAACACAAAACACGGAGGCAACATTAGAGAAACAAAGACTAGAAAACAGCGACAAATATGCAGCTTGATTTTTAACATACCTTCCAGGCGGTGCTAGTACGGAACGTGGGAGAGTTGTGGGCTTGTGCGCACGCTCACTCGCACATGCATATGCACGTACGCACGCACATACAAACACACACACACAAACACACACACACACACACGCGCGCGCGCGCGCGCAAACAATTAAACAAACAAACTAACAAACAAAGAGAGAGAGAGAGAGAGAGAGAGAGCTCATTTTATTATTTTGTTTACTAAGAGACTCGTGCAGAGCCTACACAAGGTGTGCTGATGACCTCCCATGAAAGGAGACGCCTAGCTGCATAATTAATGCGGAATATTCGCAGCAGTATATGGAATGCGCATGCGTAGTTCGATGTATCTGAAGTTACTAACTTCGTTGTCGGGAAGGTACTGCGAAAGTGAATAAAATAGTCTGGCGGCAGCCGGAATAAAAGAATATTTTTCATTCCTATATCTTAAAAAAATTTCATATCTACTCGTATTCTTTCTTCCATTTTCTTGTATTTGACTTTTCATTTACTTTTATATTTTCATTTTTGTTTTTGTTGAACTTGTGTTCTATTTTTTATCTCTATTTTCATTTATTCATTCGTTGTTGTTTTTTATTCGTCCATTTGCTTTTGTTTGCTTATTTTCGTTTCTTGTTTTTGTATCCAGCATGGTCATACCTTTTTCTTCGAGATGTTTTTGTTTCATCAACCATTGTGAGATTCTCCCACTTACACACCCACTACACCTCTCCCCTTCTCCCTCTTTCCTCTCCCTTTCTCCCTCATTCCTCTCCCTTTCTCTCTCATTCCTCTCCCTTTCTCCCTCATTCCTCTCCCCTTCTCCCTCATTCCTCTCCCTTTCTCCCTCATTCCTCTCCCTTTCTCCCTCATTCCTCTCCCCTTCTCCCTCATTCCTTTCCCTTTCTCCCTCATTCCTCTCCCTTTCTCCCTCATTCCTCTCCCTTTCTCTCTCATTCCTCTCCCTTTCTCCCTCATTCCTCTCCCTTTCTCCCTTATTCCTCTCCCTTTCTCCTCCACTCCTCTCCCCTCCTCCCCAACTTCCTTTTACCACCTCTTCTCCTATTCAATTTCTTTCTTTATCTCGCTTTCTCCTTCTTCTAGCCTATTCTCTTCTTCCTCTTCCTCCTCTTCCTCCTCTTCCTCCTCTTTTTCCTCTTCTTCCTCTTCCTCCTCTTCCTCTTCTTCCTCCTCTTCCTCTTGTTCTTCCTCTTCATCCCTTTCCACTTCTTACTTCTCTTCTTCCTCTTCTTCTTCCTCCTCTTCTTCCTCTTCCTCTTCTTCCTCTTCCTCCTCTTCTTCCTCTTCTTCCCCTTCCACTTCTTACTCCTCTTCTTCCTCTTCCTCCTCATCCTCCTCTTCCTCCTCTTCCTCCTCTTCCTCCTCTCCATCCCCTTCCCCCTCTTCATCCCCTTCCTCCTCTTCATGCTCTTCCTCCTCTTCTTCTTCTTTCTCCTCTTTTTCCTCTTCCTCCTCTTTCTCATCTTCCTCCTCTTCATCCTCTTCCTCCTCTTCCACCGCTTCCTATTCTTTCTCCTCTTCCTCCTCTTCCTACTCTTCCTCCTCTTCCTCCTCTTCCTACTCTTCTTTCTCTTCCTACTCTTCCTCCTCTTTCTCCACTTCCTCTTCTTCCTCCTCTTCCTTCACTTACTTCTCCTCCTTCTTTTCTTCCTCTTCCTCATCTTCTCCTCTTCATCCTCTTCCTCCTCTTCCTCTTCTTCCACCTCTTTCTCATTTCTCTATCTCCCTTCGCTCCACTCTTGTCGAACCCCTTTGCAACCTACTTGTGTGTGTAGCTTACATTCTCTGCCTCGGAGGTACTACGTGTCGCCTTTTTTACGTGTAGTAAGCGGCCCACATATATACCTGCATGTGCTTTTCTGTGCACACACTTGCAGCATAATTGTATTAGATATAGTGTACATTTACTATGCAATCCACCTTTAGCATGCAATATGTGCATAAACTTCAGCATTCAGCGTATGAATGGACCAGGAGTTTACGGGTAATGCACATGTTTGAAGTATGCAATTAGTGTATAGACCTGTATTATATAATCTATGTATACAAATGTAGCATATAATGTATGCTTATACCTGAAGTTTACAGTCAGTGTAGCATATAATGTATGTTTATACCTGCATTGTACAGTTAATGCCTGAACCCTCAATAATTGTATACAATCTGTGCAAACTGCACCATGCTAGCTACTCATAGACTTATTACATATATTCTATGCATAGGTATGAAGCATACATGATATGCATAGATCTACAATACAAACCTATGCATAAACCTATAATATACAACTTATTCATACATCTGTGATAAATAATATGTGCATATCTTGAAATATGTAATATATCCATAGAACTTCAGTATGCAGTTTGTATGCAGCACATACTTGCAGCATAAGATCTATTCAGCCTGCAGCATATTCCCCTTTTCTGTAACTTCGTCCCCAGTATGCTGTCCATCCCCAGAGCCTTGTCTAACTCTTACTATCCTTTGACAGCTGTCATTATCCTCACCCATTCCTCCGTACATTAAGGCGCTATCACACTGAGCTAGTTTTCCTCAAACCACCAATTAATCGGGGGTACCACCCACCTCCACAACTTTCTCCGACGTAAAGTTACTACGATAAACTATGTTGTTTTCTCAATAAAATCCATAGAAGGTCATTTGATATGTTGGAGGATTTTTTTTTCTCCATTATATCAGACTCCTTCAAGAGAGCTGCGGGCTGCAAATTTGCTCCAACAGTCGAAGGAAAATAGCGCCTGTACCCAGTCCTCGTTACCCAATCCAGCCGTATTACCTCTCCAGTCCCTCAATACGTCATCCAGCCCTCAGCGGCTCGTCCAATCCAGAGCATATCAAATCAGTCCTTGGAGCCACACAAAGTTGTCAAT
>NC_134783.1:9684422-9691922 GCF_046742065.1 Oratosquilla oratoria
TTCATTTTACCACCTCACCTCCATATTTGTCTGTCTTTACATATATATATATATATATATATATATATATATATATACAGTATATATATATATATATGTATGTATGTATGTATACACACACACACACATATATATATATATACATATATATATATATATATATATATATACATATATATATATGTACATACATATATATATATGTATATACATCTATATATATATGTATATGTATATATATATATATATATATATATATGTATGTATACTATAATAAAGTAGTAGCCTCTGTCTGTCTGTCTGTTTGTTTGTTTGTTCACGAACACCTTCTAGGGTTTTGGAGATAGACCCCCATAACTATATATATTCTGATACCCTATCACTCCAGGTACTTGGATAACTATATTTCATTTCCAAAAATAATATTTTCGTTAGAGTTGAGGGTTAAAGTTAGATGGGGTATGGTGTGGTAACACGCCACTACTGTAGTGTCCTCTTAACGCGCGTAGCATTTTCGTGACATAAGAATTACTATGATTAAACAAACCATTGTATGTATCCATAAATATTATCTATATTTGTGAAATTAATGTTGCCACAAACCATGAAACCCTTTGTAACTAGAAAGCATGTAAATATAAAATTATTGCATAAACCTTACCAAATTTTGAAATATTGGTTATTTTCATTTTATTTCATTGCGGGCGGAAATGTAATAACCGTGTCAAAAAATATTTAAAGTTTGTTTCTATTCTTCTCTTAGTGCCGAGTACCGTTCACCACGTAGTGTTAACAATCTCCTTCAATGGTTAGGTTAAAGATTATTCGCGAACTCCTCCTAGGTTTTTGCAGATAAACCCCTATAACCATACATATTCTGAAACCTTATAACCCAAGGTACTTGGATAACTATTTTTCATTTGTCTGTCTGTTTGCTTGTTTGTTCACGAACTCCTTCTAGGGTTTTGGAGATAGACCCCCATAACCATATATATTCTGATACCCTATCACTCCAGGTACTTGGATAACTATATTTCATTTCCAATTTTTTTTTATTTTGGTTAGGGTTAAGGGTTAAAGTTAGGTGGGGTATGGTTAGGTTAGGGATTATTCACGAACTCGCAGCAACGCGCGGGTAATTTGGCTAGTATATATATATATATATATATATATATATATATATATATATATATACATATATATATACATATATAAATTTAGGCAGCAGGTTCTCCTGTAAGCATATTTGGTTAAAAGATACAGCGACTTCTGTATTTATTATCTTGTTAATACTCTCTACTTTGCGAACTGCAGATTTATGCGTAGAGTTGAGCACAGAAATACTACTACCAAAAGGCATAGTAAAACACAGTGGAGCGTACTTAATGTATTCACGACGTTTCGTACACTTTATACATTTTCAAGTGATATTGATTACAATGAAAAAGACATGTTTATATAATGAAAAATATATAGGTTTCATGGTGCGGGGTGAGGTCACGTAAAAATGATCAAGGGGGATGAATGGTGGTGGAACTCCGTGGGATGGTGGAACTCTGTGGGATGGTGGAACTCCGTGGGGAGGTGGAATTCCGTACAGTGGTGGACTTCATAGACGGAATTATGGCAAGGTCTCTTGATTACAGATTTAATTTTGGAGACTTCTCTTTAATAAGAAGGGCCTCGAGAATTTGCAGGTGCTTGGTATCCTGTTCTTGTCCAACTCTACGCATAAATCTCCAGTTCGCAAAGTAGAGAGAATCAACAAGAAGATCATAAATACAGAAGTCGCTGTATTTTTTAACCAAATATATATTATATATATATATATATATAATATAAACATACACAATGTAAAGTTTCTCATTCTTCTTTCTGTCCCGCTTTCACACCTTCTTTCGTCACGCTTGAAGGAACAAATGGGATAATTAAGAATCAAGTGATTCGCAGAGTCTCAGCCCCCAGCCATCGAGCCTCTGCACGCCGGCTCACGCTGACAGGCGGGCTGACTGGTCGACTGACGGAGTCTGACTGAAGGGCTGATCGATGAAGTGGGTGGGACCATGCTGCTGTCATGCCGCATCCCTTCGCTTTGCACTTGTCTTTTTCCAGGGTCTTTCTCCTTCTCTTCCTCCTTCTCTTCTTCCTCCTCCTCTCCTCCTCCTCCTCCCCTTCTCTCCTCTTCCTCCCAGTCTCCTCTTCCTCCCAGCCTCCTCTTCCTCCCAGCCTCCTCTTCCTCCTATTTCTCCTCCCCCGCCTCCTACTCCCCCTCTTCTTCCTCCCCCGCTTCCCCTGCCTCCCTCTTATCCTCATCATTCTTCTCTTCCTCCTCATCTTCCTCATCGTCCTCTTCATCCTCCTCGTCATCCTCATTATCATCCCCCTCCTCCTCCTTTTCTTTATCCTTGTTCTCAGTCACCTCCTCCACCTCCTCTTCCACCTCCTCCTCTTCCTTCGCTTTTACTCTCCATCCTCTTATTCTTGTTCTTCCTCCTCCTCTTCGAATTCTTCCTTTTGTTCTTCCGTGTCGTTGTTCTTTGAACCCTCCTCTTCGTCCTCCTCTTCTCTTTGTACCGCCCTCTTCTTTTCTTTTGTCCTCCTTCTTTTGCTCTACAGTACCAGGGATTCTTAGCCTCTTTCTTTAAGTGCCTTGTACTTATGTCTTGCTGTTCTCTAGCCTCCTAGAAACCCCATCACTAGTGAACAGAACCTTAGTGCATCCACAAACTATCACTAGTTTTTGATTCACGGTCCTAATTGTGGCCCATAAGGGCTCATTGAACCATAGGTTGAGAACCACTCCTCTACACCTTCTCGTCATTTTTTCTCCTCTTTAAACCTTTTTCATTTCTTGATACAAGTCCATTTCCCCACCCTACATTTTTTTTTCTTGGCTCCACCCCACTTTCTCTCCTTCCCTCGCATTCTTCCTTCTATACCTGAATTTGTTTCCTTCTTTTTTCTCTTATTTCTATTTTTAGTCTATGTTTTCCTTCTTTTATTTCTCTCTCTTTCCTTGCTTCCACTTCTCCATTCTCTCTTCCCCTCCCCTCCCCTCTCCTTCCTTTTTCTTTGCTTCTCTTTTCGCGTCCCCTCCCCCTGTTTCAATCTCTCCCGTCCTCCATTTCATCTGTTTCTCCATTCCTTTTCGCTTATTTCACTATTTCGTCCCGTCCTCTCTTTATTCTATATTCGTTCATTTTCTTTATTACCTCCCTCTTCTCGTCCTCGTTCGCAATCCAGCCCCTCAGCCTCTTCCGGCCGACCAGGCAGCGCTAATTCCTCACAAAGTGATACAATGGAAGAGCCCAACACGAGACCAATTAGTCCATAGTTGGGATCTTATCCTTATCCTTAGTGTCGCTGTATGTATCCCTCACCACGAGCCTGTTACCTGCCACCCGTCATTTAGCACCTGTCCCTTACCGTCTGTCCTTCATTACCTGTCACTTATCGCATGTCACATTTAACGTGCTGCCCGTATTCTGTCATCTGTAGACTGTTACCTGTGACATGTCACATTTATCCTCTCATCTCATCTGTATCTCTGCAACCTGTCATCTGTAAGCCTTTGCCTTTATGACAGGTCACTTGTCTTATATTCCATGTCATTTGTCACCTGCGGCCCGTTAATTATTATCACTTGTGACCAGTCAACTATAATTTCTCACCTTTACCTCGACATCATTAATCGGTAACCTAACCACCTGTCACCTATCACCTATCACCTGGTACTCATCACCTGTCACCTGTCGATGGAGATGGCCACGGTTTCCCCCCTTGTGCTGTGGTGGCACAGCGTAATGAAAGATCTGAGCCTTTTGTGGCACTGGACACGAACAACCTGGAAAGTGCCAGAGGAAGGGCCTCGTATTGATCATACCAGCAGCAGCAGCAGCAGCAGTGTGTGTGCGTGTGTGTGTCTGTGTGCATGTGAGCTTGCGTGTGTGTGTCTGTGTGCATGTGAGCTTGCGTGTGTGTACGTATATATATATATATATATATATATATATATATATATATATGTATGTATATATGAATGTATGCATGTGTGCGTATGCGCGTGTGTGTCTGTGTGCATGTGAGCTTGCGCGTGCGTATCTATATGTATATTAATACATGTATACACACATGTATGTGTGTGTGTGTGTGTGTGTGTGTGTGTGTGTGTGTGTGTGTGTGTGTGTGTGTGTGTGTGTGTGTGTGTGTGTGTGTGTGTGTGTGTGTGTGTGTGTGTGTGTGTGTGTGTGTGTGTGTGTGTGTGTGTGTGTGTGTGTGTGTGTGTGTGTGTGTGTGTGTGTGTGTGTGTGTGTGTGTGTGTGTGTGTGTGTGTGTGTGTGTGTGTGTGTGTGTGTGTGTATTTGTATATGTGCTTGTGTGTGTGCAGGAAAGGACTGTTAAGCTGTTAGGTGTGTGCAACAGCGTATGAATCAGTGTTCTTGAGTATGCACTTGTATGTGTACGCGTGACAGAGTACAAAGATAAAAGAAGGAAAAAAGAGGACAAACGGAAAGCGATAAAGAGAGAGTGAGAGATAGGAATAGAAGGTGGAGTAAAAAAGAGGAAAAATGTCAAATAAAGAGGAGAGAGAGAGAGAGAGAGGGGGGGGGAAGGGGTTGAAATAATAAGCTTAAAGGATATTAGAAAAGGATAACAAGAAAAAGGGGAAACCAAGCAAGTCTAAGGGGAGTTAAGGGGAATAGGACCATGATGGATGAGGGGAAGAGAGGAGCGAGGGAAGGGAAAAAGAAGAATGGGTGGGGGAGAGAGAGGGAGAGGGAAAGGAGGTGAACAAAAAGAAGAGAGATTGGTTGGGGCTGGAGGTAAAGGGAGGATCAGGTACTTGATTGTGGAGGTAATAAGTGAGAGGAGAAGGAAATGTGGAGGGCACAGGAAATGGAGGAACTGGGCTTGTTGCCGCCTGGGATCAGAGGAAGAAAAGGTGAGGTCGGGGTAACAGAGAGAAAGTAAAAGGTTCTGGAGAAATGGGAGATAATTAGAAGAGATAGAAAAGGCTGGAGGAATAGAGGATAGATAGGATGGAGATGGAAGAGTAATATGAGAGAGGTGAGAAAGAAATAAGAAAATTGAGGAAAAAGATATGGAAAAGATAGCAGAAAGATGTACAGGAAAGTGGTAGAGAGAGAGAGAGAGAGAGAGAGAGAGAGAGAGAGAGAGAGAGAGAGAGAGAGGTGGGAGAAAAAAATTAAGGAAGGGCAGAAAAATTTACTGTTGGCTGGGGAAATGGAGGAGGAGGAACAGATAGTGGAGGGGGAAAAGTTAAAAAGGACGAGCAAGGGGAAGAGGTAAAGGAGGAGGAGGAGGAGGAAGAGGAGAAAATTAAAGAGCAAGGGAAAGAAGAATGGGAGGAGGAGCAGGGAGAACAGTCGTAGTAGGAATAAAAGAGGAAGATGGTATAGGGAGAGAGGAGAGGGATTATAAGGAGGAGGTTAAAAGGAGTGGCAGAAAAGAGGAGGAGGAGGAGAAGAAGGAAGAGGAGGAAGAATAAAAGAGAAAGAAGGAATAGAGGGGGAGAAGGAAGATGATTAAGAGGAGGTTAAAAGGAGTGGCGGAAAAAGAGGAGGAAGAGGAGGAGGAGGAGGAGGAGGAGGAGGAGGAGGAAGAAGATAACAGTGAGGGGGTGGCGGTGACTCTGGAGAGGAAAAGTGATTGAAAGAGTGCTCGAGGCAGGTACGGACTGACCATTTGATTTGGAAAAATAACGAGATTTGTTTAGGGAAAATATACATATATGGGAGAAATTAGAGAGTGAGAGTGATTCGTCGTTTGGCTCTGCATGTGGTGATGGTGAGGAAGCGTGAATGGAGGAGGAGGCGGAGGAGGAAGAGGAGGAGGAGGAGAGAGGGGTAGAGATGATGGTCATGATTAACATCATTGTCATGGTGGTGGCTGATGTAATAGTCATATTAGTGGTGGTGAGAGAGAGAGAGAGAGAGAGAGAGAGAGAGAGAGAGAGAGAGAGAGAGAGAGAGAGAGAGAGAGAGAGAGAGAGAGAGAGAGGATAGAGAGAGGAAAAATAGAGATAGATAGAGTCCACAGGCCTGCATAATTGGACAACACTAAATATCAAGCCAAAAATGAAATTTCATAAAGATGGAATTGGTGAAGAAGAGGAAGAGGAGGAGGAGGAGGAGGAGGAGGAGGAGGAGGAAGAGATCTCGAGACCCGCTTTTGTCCTACGTCGGCCCCGCAACTGAATGGAATCGTGTGACATTAACCAGAATGAAATCTATAAAGACCTTCACTCTGTCTGAGAAAGTTTAAAGATGATATGAGGGGAAGAAAGAGGAGGAGGAGGAGGAGAAAAAGGAGGAGGTAGATGGGGAAGAGGAGGAGAAGGATGTAGATGATGATAAGGAGAACGAGATAGAGGAGGGAGTGGATAAGTAGGAGAAGGTATAGAAGGAGGAGGAGGAAGAGGGAAGGAGGAGGAGGAGGAGTAACAGAGGACGGGTGAGCCGATGACGTAACGGGACGGGTCATGGAGGGCACAGGCTCCTCCTCCCCTCCTCCTCCTCCTCCTCCTCATCTACCTCCCACTCCTCCTCCTTCTTCTCCTCTTCCTCGCCTCCCTCCTTGTACTCTTCCTCTTCCTCCCATTCTTCCTTCTTCTCTTCCTCTTCCTCCCCTCCTTTTCCACCACTCCCCCTGTTCCTCCCCCGTTCCTTTTCCTCTTCCTTTTCCTCCCCTCTTTCTCCTCCTCCTCCTCCTCCTTTTCCTTCTCTTCCTCCTTTTCCTGCTCTTCCTACTCTTTCTTCCACTTCTACTCCTGCTCCTCTCCCTACCCTCCTTCCTTCTACTCTTAACCCTTTTTATCCCCTCCTCCTCCTCCTCCTCCTCCTCCTCCTTCTCCGTCGCCGCTTCCTCCTCATCTTCCTCCTCTTCCTCATCCTCTTTCTCCTCCTTTTCTTTCCCCTCCTCCTCGTTCTCCTCCTCGTCAACCTTCTCTTCCTTGTCATTTTTCTCTTCTTCGTCCTCCTTCACCTCGATCTCCTATTTTACTTAAGCCTCCTCCTCCTCCTCCTCCCCCTCCTCCTCCTCCTCCTCCCCCTCCTCCTCCTCCTCCTCCTCCTCCTCCACCTCCTTCTCCTCCTCGTCCTCTTCCTCCTCCTCCTTCTCCCCCTACTCCTACTCTCGCTCTAATATTCCTCTGCTGCTGCGTAGGAAGCGAAGACAAGGAAGGGCGTAGAGCACCTCAATCCCTCCTCCCCCACTCCCCCCTTGCCACCCCACCCCCCCGCAGTCCCTTCAAAACCGGGGGAGCAATCAGGAGAGAGAAAGAGAGAGAGAGAGGGAGGACATGCGCTGTGCCTCCTCCTCCTCCTCCTCACTCCTGTTGCGGCTGACGGAAGAGAGGGAGGGGAGAGGAGGGAAGGTGGAGGAGGAGGAGGAGGAGGAGGAGGAAGGGAGAGAGGTCACAACTGATAAAAAGGGGAGAGTGAAAAAGAGTGAGGGTAGAGAACTTGTTAGAGAGTAGGA
>NC_134783.1:9699422-9701922 GCF_046742065.1 Oratosquilla oratoria
TAAATAAATGAATAAATAAAAGAGCAAGGGGGCTAGAAAGGAGAAGACAGGGGTGAAAAGAAGGACCAAGAAGAACCGAATATTCGCTTAAGATGAAAACCAGATGATGCCAGAAGGGAAAACATAAGTGTAAAAAAAGGAAAACCAGGACACACTCACCCACCATCAAACTCCCACGAGGTAGGAAGTGGTTGGGTCAACCCTGTCAGTTGCGACAAGCCTCTGTTTTTTTGTTTTTGTTTTTTATGCCAATGTTTGGATCACCTCCCCGCCTGGCCAGGTCTGTCGGGAACTAACGCAGCATGCACGCAGTGGGTCCCGGGAATCGAACTCACGAGTATCTGCCCATGAGTTCGACACGGTGCCCACCGGGCTACCGCGTGGCCCATAAACATAAAGGAAAAACCAAAGTAACTATTAAAAAACAAAGACGTGAGAAGACCGAAAGAGGAATAAAATGACAAGGAAAGCCTAAATTGAAAAACAAAATAAGGACGCTAAGTGAAGAGAACATACTAAAACAGAAGAAAAACTAATAAAAAGAATAGAACCCAAAAAGGAAATATAATTAATAAACCAAAGAAAGGAAGAGAAAATCAAAAAGGCTGAAATGGAAAATACAAAAACAAAAATGAGGAGGCATGTGAGGACAGAATGAGAACCAAAAGGAAACAAGGAGCCCGCAGAGCTCCGGGCGGAGACGCTGGCGAAGACGAAGACGATAATGACGACGACGACGGCATGTGGCAGCTAAGAAGAAGGCGAAGAAAGGGCGATTCACCCGCACGGGAATGATGATGAGGATCGACGGGAAACGACCTCCCTGAAGAGGAGGACGAAGAGGAGGGTAAGTTGTGCAAGTAGAACTAGGAGGAGGACGATAAGGGAGAGGAGGAGGAGTTGTGGAAATTTAGGTCGGTTTGCCTCACCTTCTGATAGAAAGAGGAAGAGGCGGAAGGGATGAATGAAGATGGGTCTTTTTCTGTGTCACCGGCTGTAGAAGGAGGAGGAAGAGGAAGATGAAGAAGAGGAGATATAGAGGAAGATGAACAGCTTCGAAGTGGAGATGAAAGAGGGAGGGAGAGAGGGAGGGAGGGTAAAGGGGGTATGTCAAGGATGTGGTGAGAAAGTGGAACGAAGAAGGAAAGAAGATTGAGAAGGATTATTGAGGAATAGAAGGTAAGGAAGAAGAAGAAAAAATGATTCAGGTGGAGGTGAAAAAGAAGGAGGAAGAGGATGAACGAAAAAGGGAAGTAGACGGAGAAGGACTATTGAAGAAGAGAAGTTAGAGAGGAAGAGGAACAAAGAGTCCAGGTGGAGGAGGTGAAAAAGAGGAGGAGGAAGAGGAGGAGTAGAAGATGTGGAAAATAGAAGAAAGTCGAAGGAGGGCGACGAAAGCGTCGAGGCGGAAGACATTAGCACTGAACGAGGAGGAGGTTCGAGAAGGAGAAGGAGGAGGAGGAGGAGGAGGACATGAAGATTGAAAAGAGGGTATTTGAAAGCGACATGAAGAAGGTACAATTCTCGCTAAAAGTCCTGCCAGCCCCTTTTAAATTTAATTGCATAAATGTGTCTGTCGCTGGCGGCACATTTGCTGTATTTTCATATATTAGCTCTTTTGCAGTAATAGACTTTTTATGTAACTGTGACCAGTGAAGGGTGATGTGGGGCTTAGGAAGTGGTTCTCGGGGAACGACCTCGGAGAGGATCAGCTCCTCTCAGCTCCAGCAACTAAATGAATCGGGCCTACGAAACTTTTGGTGACGATATACACAAACACATACACACACATATATATAGATGTATATATATACATATATATATATATATACATATATATATACATATATGTGTGTGTGTGTGTGTGTGTGTGTGTGTGTGTGTGTGTGTGTGTGTGTGTGTGTGTGTGTGTGTGTGTGTGTGTGTGTGTGTGTGTGTGTGTGTGTGTGTGTGTGTGTGTGTGTGTGTGTGTGTGTGTGTGTGTGAATGTGTAGGTATGGATAGAGCTTCAGTTGTTGAGAACTATATTTCTACATATAATAATCCCCCAGAGTAATTTTCCTTTAAAAAAAATTGTGCAAATGCCTCAACAAAGAAGGACATATTTGTAGATGTCTGTGTCGTGGGTCAGTTTTTATTGTCCACAATAATGCAAAGGAGAAACAGACAATAAAAGGCGAGGAACCCACGTCAGGTTGCGCGTAGCTGCGGCCGAAGCCGTCACCTTTGCCCAATTGTGTCTTTTAGGGACTGCTGGGGCTGATAATAGGCCCTGCTGGGAATCAGAGAAAAGTGCGGGACTCGAACCCTCGACTAGGAGACTGTGCCAGCAAGGTCAATGAGAAAGGAGGTATGGGAGTAGAGGAGAAAGGCCTGGAGGATCGTGGAGTGAGGACGTGGAGGAATTAAAAGGAAGAGGAGAAAGAAGTGGAGGAGGAGGAAGAGAAGAAGAAATGAAGGAGTAAGAAGAAAAGGAGGAGAAAGAAGAGATTGGGAGTAC
>NC_134783.1:9704422-9711922 GCF_046742065.1 Oratosquilla oratoria
ACACACACACTTGTAGCCCTGTTGTACACGTTGACGCATAGCAGTTACATAACATCTCTGCAAACAGAAATACAGAGACTTCAACATCCACCAGAGCGGCCACCTCCTTCTCCTCCTCCTCCTCCTCCTCCTCCTCCGGGCTTCCCCTGTCGGTAATAAGAATTGATTTCCCGTAGCGCAGCTAATCAGCTTTGAAGACCTCTCCTCCTTGCCCTCCTTCTCCTCCTTCTCTTCTTCCTCCTCCTCCTTGTCCTCCTCCTCCTCCTCCTCCTCCTTTTTCCTTCTCCTTTTCCTCGTCCTTTTATTTCTTCTCTTGGTCTTCCTCCTCTTCTTCCTTTTACTCCTGTTCCCATTCCCCCTCCTCTTTTTCCTCATCTTTTTTTTTCTACTTCTAGTCCTCACCTTCCTCCTCCTCCTTTTCTGTCTCCTCCTCTTCCTCCTTCTCCTTCTCCTACTTTTCCTCGTCCTCTTCTTCCTCCCCCTCGTCCACCTTCTCATCCTCATCCTCTTCTCCCTCTTCCTCTTCCTCCTCCTTTTTCTCGTCCTTTTCTTCGTCCTCCTCGTTATCCTCTTCCTCCTCCTCCTCCTCTTCCTCCTTCTCCTCTTCCTCCTCTTTCTTTTCCTCCTCCTCGTCCTCCTTTTCCTCGTAGTTTTTTCTCCTCCTTGTCCTCCTCTTCCTCCTCCTCCTCTTCCTCCTCCTCCTCCTCTTCATCCTTTTTTCCTCCTCCTCGTCCTCCTTTTCCTCATCGTCCTCTTCTTCGTCTTCCTCTTTCTCGTCCTCCTCTTCCTCCTCCTCCTCTTCCTCCTTTTCCTCTCCCTCGTCCTCTTATTTATCGTCCTTTTCCTCGCCGTCCTCTTCCTCTTTCCCGTCCTCCTTTTCTTCGCCGTTCTCTTCCTCCTCCTTGTCCTCCTCTTCCGTGTCGTCCTTTTTCTCATCCTCCTATTATTTGTCCTCATCTTTCTCCTCCTTTTCTTTCTCCCACACCTTTTCCTCCTCCTCCTTCTTTTCTTCCACTTTTCCCTACTCCTTTACTTCTCTTCCTCCTCTTCTTCCTCCTCTTCCTCCTCCTCTTCCTCCTCTTCCTCCTCCTCTTCCTCCTCCTTCTATCATCCTCTTCATTCTCATCCTGCTTTCACTACTCTCCTCCCCATCTTCGTCCTCCTGAGGTCTTCGGTCACCGGCTGCCGCGAAAGGTCGCAAATCGGCAGACATGTCGAGGTTCTTTGCCGTCTTCTCGAGTGTCTCGACGTGGTGGTGGCCAGCTGTCCTCATTTCTCTCTCTCTCTCTCTCTCTCTCTCTCTCTCTCTCTCTCTCTCTCTCTCTCTCTCTCTCTCTCTCTCTCTCTCTCTCTCTCTCTCTCTCTCTCTCTCTCTCTCTCTCTCTCTCTCTCTCTCTCTCTCTCTCTCTCTCTCTCTCTCTCTCTCTCTCTCTCTCTCTCTCTCTCTCTCTCTCTCTCTCTCTCTCTCTCTCTCTCTCTCTCTCTCTCTCTCTCTCTCTCTCTCTCTCTCTCTCTCTCTATTTCGCTCCCTCTCTTTCTCTCCCTTCGTCTTCAATCATTCTGTTATTGTGAGCCCCCTCTCCCTCACCTACCTTAAAGTTAGATTAAAACTGTAGTGGTAAACAGCTCTCCACTCGAGGGACTATTCAGAAGATTGTATCATCAAATCTAACAAAATCGTCTGGCATTAATCGGAAAAATACGAGGGACAAAATAAATAAATAAATAAATAAAAATAATTATTTTCTTCAGTGATTATAATCACTGAAGAAAATGGAAAGTGTGGGGACATGACCGGGATATTGGTGGGGAGGGGGAGGAGCCCTCCCACTCCTCCTCCTCCATCTCCTCCTCCTCCTCCTCCTCCTCCTTCTCCTCCTCCTCCTCCTCCTCCTCCTCCTCCTCCTCCTTCTATTCTTCCCGTCGCCCCCTCCCCTCCCCCGCACGCGTCTTCTGGTGCACTTTGGTTATATCTTTCCTTCTCTGTTGTGTCATATGACACACAATCACATTCTGTTGTGTCAAGACACAGTCACAGCCCCAACTCCTATCACCGATGTCTCTTTCTCTTTCTTGTTCCCCCACCTCCCCCTTCTCTCCCCCTCAACTCTCTCCCCTTCCTCTCCCCCTCAACTCTCTGACCCTCCTCTCCCCCACACTTTCCCTCGCCCATTCATCCACACTCCCTCTCGTCTTCCTTCCCTCCATCTTCCCCTCCCCATCCTCTCCCTCTTCCTTTACCCCTTATTTCCCTCTTCCCCCACCTTCCCCTTTGCCTCCCCTTCCTCTTCCCCTTCCTAATCCCCTTCCCCTTCCGTTACCTTCCCCGTCCTTCCCATTACCCTTTTCTTCCCTTACCCTTCTCATCCCATTTCCATTTCCTACCCTTTCCCTTCCCTTCCCTTCCCTTCCCTTCCCTTCCCTTCCCTTCCCTTCCTTTCATTTTCTTTCCCTTTCCAATCCCTTCCCCTTATTCCCTTCCCTTTCATTTACTTGCCTTCCCTTCCCTTCCATTTCCTTTACCTTTTCCTTCCTCTCCCCTTCCCCCTTCCATTCCCTTCTTTTCCCTTCCTCTCCCCTTCTTTCCATTCCCATTTCCTTCCCTTCTTCCCTTCCCTTCCCTTCCCTTCCCTTCCCTTCCCTTCCATTCCATTCCCTTCACCTTATCTTTCCCCTCCATCTTTCTTTCGTCTTCCCTTTCACTCCCTTCCCCTTCTCCTTCCTATCACCTTCTCCTCATCTTTCCTTCCCTTTCTTTCCCTTTCCTTCCCTTCCCCTCACCCACAGTTTCTTTGATCCGCTTGTTATCACCCTTTACCTCCTTTATCCCCTTCCCTTCCCTTCACTTCCCGTTCCCATCCATTTCCCTTTCCCCTCCCCTCCCCCTTCCCTTCCCTTCCTTTCCCTTCCCCTTCCTTCCCCTTCCCCTCACCTATAGTCCCTTCGGTCCCCTTCTTATCACCTTTCCCCTCCTTCATCCCCTTTCCTTCCCTTTCCTTCTCCTTCCCTTCCCTTCCCTTCCCTTCCCTTCCCTTCCCTTCCCTTCCCTTCCCCTTCCCTTCCCTTCCCTTCCCTTCCCCTTCCCTTCCCTTCCCTTCTCCTTCCCTTCAACCTTCTTATCAATTTCCGACTTAATTCGATCCTTCCATTTTCCTCATTCCTACAGTGCTTTGTAACCCCTTGACCACAGCGATGCCTTTGTACCTCCTCCTCTTCCTCCTCTTCCTCCTTATCCTCTTCTTCAACTTTTCCTCCTCTTCCTCTCTAACCTCCTTTACATTCTCTTCCTATTCTTCCTCCCTATCCTCCTCTTCCTCCTCTTCCCCCTCTTCCTCCTCTTCCTCTTCTTCCCCCCTATCTTCTTCTTCAACTCTTCCTCCTCTTCCTCTCTAACCTCCTTTACATTCTCTTCCTACTCTTCCTCCCTATCCTCCTCTTCCTCCTATTCCCCCTCTTCCTCCCTCTCCTCCTTTAGTTCCTCTTCCTCTTCCTCATCTTTCTCTTCCTCCTCTTCCTCCTCTTCCTTATCTTCCTTCTGTTCCTTCTCTTCCTTCTCTTCCTCCTCTTCCTCTTTTTCTTCCTTTTCCTCTTCTTTCTCCTCTTTCTCCCTACCTTCCTCTTCTTCATCCTCCTTCTCCTCTTCCTCCTCTTCCTCTTCTTCTTCCTCTACATCCTTTTTCTTCTCTTCCTCTTCTTCTTATCCTCCTCCTACTCCTCTTCCTCCTCTTCCTCTTCTTCCTCGTCCTTTTCCTCTACCTCCTCTTCCTCCTCCTCCTCATGCTATTCTATCATGCTGAAGGTGATTAGATGCGAAAGAGTTTACAGTCTTGTGTTCTCATTCGGCTGTTAGGGGTTTCCCACATCTGAACAAAATGGCCTGGCGGTAGGTCTAATGAATATATGAATCAGATCTACAGTTCTGGTCAGATCTTCACTTCAGAGTTAAAAAAAAAAATGAAAATAAAGAAATAAAAATAAAACAATTGGACTTAAGAAATTGAAATGTGTCCATTTCAATTCGAAACAATTCAACTTATAATGATTTATCATTAATCTAAGGAACATGAAGCTCCATTTAATTCGTGAGTTTAAAGTATTTGAACTTACACTCGTATTTAAAGAAATTGAATGTCAAACTAAAATTTGCGAAAATAATCTTAAGACAATTCAATGTAAGTTAAAAAAAAATTACTAGTTGTTTATCTAAATGTTTATCTATTTATTAATTTATTTATTTACCTATTTATTTACTTATTTATTTATTTGTTTATTCCCTTGTTCATGAATTCTTTTATTCAATTATTCATTTATTCATTCTTCCATATATTGATTAATATATTCATTTATTCATTTACTTATTAACTATTAATCAATTCATCTATTCATTTATTTGTGTATTCACTTATTCATTTAGTCATATCTAATAATATATCCATTAATTAATTCATTTATTCATTTATTCATTTATTCATTTATTCATTTATTCATTTATTCATTTATTCATTTATTCATTTATTCATTTATTCATTTATTCATTATTAATCAATTCATCTATTCATTTATTTGTGTATTCACTTATTCATTTAGTCATATCTAATAATATATCCATTAATTAATTCATTTATTCATTTATTCATTTATTCATTTATTCATTTATTCATTTATTCATTTATTCATTTATTCATTTATTCATTTATTCATTTATTCATTTATTCATTTATTCATTTATTCATTTATTCATTTATTCATTTATTCATTTATAAATTTATTTATTTATTCATTTATTCACTTATTTACTTATTCATTTATTCATTCACTCATTTATTCTTTCATTCATTCATTCATTCGTTCATTTATCCATTTATTAATTTATCTATTCATTAATTTATCATTTATTAAATGTTCTATTTAATCATTTATTCATTCTTTTTTCATTCATTCATTTATCAATTTATTCCTTTGTCCATGTATTATTTTATTCATTTATTCATTCCTTTATTTATTTCTTCAATCATTCATTTGTTTATTTGTTTATTCGTTTATTCGTTTATTTATTTATTCTTTTATCCATTTATTTGTTTATTCACCTGTTCGTTTATTCATTTATTGATTTATTTATTTATCTATTTATTTATTTATTCACTTTACATTCATTCATTCATTCAATTGTTCATTTATCAATATATTCATTTATTCGTTTATTCACACAATCATACATTCATTTATTCATTTATTGATTTTTACATTTATGTATTAGATAATTTATTCTTTTATCAATTCATTAATTCATCCATATATTAATTTATTAATTCATTCATATATTATCCTATACATTAATTTATTGTGTTTTAGCTTTCTTTTGATAAGCTTAGTTCGGGGCAGTAACGCCTTGAAGTCTCCGTGGCTGCTTAGAAGTTAGGCCTCACACTCCCGTCCCCTTCCTGGTGGTTGCTCTCCACCTATCAGGACAGCGTCACACCCAGCTTCACCCACTGATAAGCGTTTGTCCATATCACTTAATTACATGACTTCATCAAGTGCAGTCGAGCTGATAATGATATTTGTAGCAGATATCAAGGACACATGTTAAGAAAGGAAGTAAAGTCTTTGTAGGACGGGGGTAAAATAGGCCAAAAAAGACGTCAAGGATAAAGCTAAAACATAAACTATAACCCATTACAGATGATTTTGTAGCGTGGAATTTAATGAACCATGCCCTTGGTCCAACTCGCTGTCGGCAGGGTTAGAAACTGCCGTCACCTCGACCTCCGCCGCAAGTAGCGGCGCTCTTAACCGCTCGGCCAGCGAGCAGCCTGCTCAGACAGATTACAAAGGAAGAGCATACTGACAGGAGACCTTTTAGTCCACAGCTAGGTCGGATGCGGGAAAAAATGATAATGAATAAATATATAAATAAGTAAATGAATAAGTGAAATGAATAAATAGATCATGATAAATGAAAAACGAACAGAAAGAGGACAATAATTTATAATAGATGATGGATGAATAAATAAACGATAAAAGATAAACAGATGAATGATAACAAATAAATAAATAGATAAAATAAATAGAATAGATAATGGTATTGCCATTTCTACTGCATGCGATTGGACATGGTCGCCATTATTACTCACTGAGATGACCAAAAATAATTAGATAAATAAAAAGCCCAAATTACTGCGTATCAGTGAAGTTTGAGATCAACCATAGATTATCTTAGTATAAACTTTACATACTTTATATTAAAATTAAATTGTTTTGAATAGGAATTCAACCTTTTTAAACTGACATTCACAATTCCGATTGCGTTTTATTTTTATATAAGTTCAACTGTTTTATATTGAAATTCACATATTTTAGCTCAGTTGCCTTAGATGAAACTTCAGCTCTTTTAATTTGAGGTTAAAAGGATCTAAACACCAGAAGGTTAAGTCTATTGATTTTAGATTTTATCCAGGAATCCATAAAAAAGTGTATCATATCCGCATTGAAGGTGTTGAAGGAAAATGACGAGTTAAACTGGCCCCTCTCACACCATTTTTCTGTTTTTAGACTCACTCTGATGTCAGCACTTCTCCCTCATTACGCCGTTATTACGTTCACATTAACAGTAATCACTCGGGGCGTGAGTAACAGGCCCCCTTCCTGTTCCCCACCGCTAGATTCTTCACCTCCGAAATCCGACCTACTGATCTGCATTGTACCTTCCCTTCCAGAAACTTCCTTTCTTCTTCATATCCCACTTGTCAGTCTCAGCCATTTTCCTCTTCCCTCTCGGCGACTTTATCCTTCATCAATTCTCCACTATCCCCCTCCGTCCCTCCCGCACCTCCATCCCCTCCACACATATGTATGATCTGAGCATTTAAAGCAACCACACCCCCATTTCTCCCTCCAATCTCCACACTCCACACTCTACAGTCCATGCTCACCCGCCCACCGGCCTCTAGCATGTCCCTCCGTCCCTCCCACACGCATGGTACGATCTAGGCATTTAAGCGACCCTAACCCCTCCAACCTCCACCTTCCACACTTCATCACCTTCCCTCCATCTCTCTGTTGTCCGGCATTCTATATCCGCATGTATAGCATATAATTATGATCCGAGCCGTGATTAGAATGCTGCGGTAAGAAAGTGCGTGTTGGGACAATCGAAGCTTCTGGGGAGTCTCAAGGCCATTTCTGGAAATAGGGCGGAAGAGTTTCTCCGTGGCCCAAGACGCCTCGACGGCTGGAGAATCCTCGAGGGCCAATACAAAGGCGCGGTGCCGTGACAGAGGAAGCACTGTAGCACCACAGAAGCTTGTGGAGTCAGTGTACTATTATCTCTTTATTTGTTTACTTATCAATTTATGTATTCACTTATTTATTTGTTTGTTTGTTTGTGTATCTATAAAGTCCCGAGAGAGGGAGTATGTGAGGCTTTTGTTCAGCATACGCTTTGACCTGGCCATCCCTAGATGAATTAAGATATTTCTGTATATATATATATATATATAT
>NC_134783.1:9716922-9724422 GCF_046742065.1 Oratosquilla oratoria
ATCAACGTTAGTCAGACAAACAATCCTACATTGTAGCACTGTGTCCGAGGCTGTTAAGTATTGATTGGGCACTGACACCAGCCAATGGCACGATGCGGCTAAACTCACGTGGCACCCCTCAGTAACCGAAAGAGTGCCACGGAAGTGAATTAAATCGCCTGGCGGCAAACAGAATAGAGGAGGAAGTGGCATCCGGTATGAAAGGTGCTGCTGAGGTTTCATGTATTTATCTTACTACCGCTGGATGAGGGGGTTAGGGCATTGTTACTTGCGGCGAAGGTGTAAGGAATGACGGTTCGTGCCCTGCCACCGGCGAAGTTGAACCAAGCGTATAGTTCATTAAATTCCATGCTATAAAGTCCTTTGTAAGGGGCACCGTCCAAGCATCCCGATAGGGGGGAGTCTGTGACGTTAGACCATAAAGAAAAAATTACTCTCGATCCTGGAATTAATTTGACCATTGAAAGCATGATTTAAGTTTACCAGTAAAACAATTTACCCTCTCACACGTAGTGAAAAGTGAGAAACCCCTGATAGAGCAAAGCCCTGTCAGTTGAGGCAAGCCGCTGGGGTTTTTAGGCCGATGTTAGGTCGCCTCCCCGCCTGGCCGGGGCAACGTTTCTATGAATTATAACTCTTTCATACCATATTTAAATAAATCAGAAAGTAATATAACAAATAAGAAAGAAATCGTTATTCCTGGAATTAAAGTATTATAATTTAGATAATCTTTTGATCCATGTTAGGTGTTTTCCTTATTGAAGCCACATCTTTAGAATTTCATTGCAAACTCGTTTTTTTTTTTTTTTTATCAAGAAAAGTCCAATTTCAATAAAAGATCTATTTTTCCTTATTATTATTATCATTATTATTATCATTATCATTATCATTATTATCATTATTATTATCATTACTATTATTAATATTATTGATATTATTGATATTATTGATATTATTATTATTATTATTATTATTATTATTATTATTATTATCATTATTATTATTATTATTATTATCATTATTATTATTATTATCAGTATTATTACCATTATAATTATTACTGTTACTACTATCACTGTTATTGTTACTGTTTTTACTATTACTGTTATGATTGATATTGTCATTATCATGTCATTATTATTACTTTTAAAATTATTGTTATTATCATTGTAAACCTATACGAATGCTAGACATACTGTTGACATGTTCTTAGAGAAGTCTAGATTTCTGTCAGCAAAGTAATATTGTAGTTATTCAAATGAAGGTTAGAGGTAGGATGTGGGATGAAAAGTAGCCCAATATGATAGCCCCTTCAGGCCGAGTAAATTATCTAAATAGCGAATGGAGGAAGGATATGGGAGGAAAAATATCCCAATGTGATAACCTTTTAAGGTCGAGTAAAATATTCTAATGGAGGTTGGAGTAAGGATTGGGAGGGAAAATAACCCATTGTGATACCCCGTTCAAACCGAGTAAATTATTCAAATATAGGTTGAAGGTAGGATGTGGGAGGAAAAATAGCCCAGTGTGATAGCCTGTTAAGGTTGAGTAGATAATTAAGCGTTCGCCAGAGTGGAATGCGCAAAATGCTTTGCCGCTGAAATGTGGGTGATTGTTGGAGCAATCTTGTAAACAGGAAGTGCAGTGACGTCACGTCCTATTAGCAGCCCATTACAATCACAAGCATGACAAGTGAACCCTATTCACAGGATCCTTTCCGACGCCAATGTCAGTATCGGCTGTTCACGCTTTCAACATTGTGCCATGCTTTCCAGGTTTTATTTTAGGAAATGACAGACGATTCTATTGATTTAAGGGGCTGATTTTGGGTCAGGGGGGCCTTCAACCCCCGCTTCTTATATCGAACTCAACCCCTCAACTGCATAAAATCGTCGTGAAATATCCATAAAATTTTGTAAAGTCGGTCACCGCGTTGAGGATGTTGTGGCAGAATGCACAAAAGGGTGTGATTTGAATGTGATAACTTGCACGGAAGTTGGGCGCAGCAAAGGCGGTTTTCCGGTAGGAACTGTGCGGATTTTAGACCTTAGGGCCAGGAATCATAATTGTGGGCCAGGCAGATGGTGTGCCTGTACAGGTTGCGGTAATTCAGCATTTCGCCATTTTATTTCTAGACTTTTGTTTGTTCACTCCTGTATTTATCTATTAGTTTGTTGAGTATAGTTAGGAAGGCTTATGGGACGGTTGTGATTGAAAGGATCAGGAAAAGAGCAGAGGGAGTAATTGGTGAGGAAATATGCGGGTTTAGGACGATAGGGGTTACGTGGATCAGAATTATGTGGTAAGGCAAATATGTGAGAAACCTTTAGGAAAAGGTAAATATGTTATTTGAGCCTTTATTGATTTGGAAAAGGCTTATGACAGGGTAGACAGGATGGCACTGTGCGAGGTATTGCAGATGTATGATATAGAAGGAAAACTATTAAGAGCAGTCAAGATTTTTTACGAGAGTAGTAGAGCTTGTGTTAGAATTAGAAATGGAGAGAGTAAGTGGTTTGAGGTAAAGGTGGGACTTCGCCAGGGATGTGTCATGTCGCCTTGGCTGTTTAATTTAATACATGGGTGGGGTGGGGTGAGAGGTAAATACAAGGTGGTCAGGGATTGGAGATGGTTAAAGAAAATGGAAAAAATAGGTGATAAGTCAATTGCTGTTTGCTGATGGCACTCTGCTTGTAGCGGGATCAAAGGAGGGATTAAGGAAGTTAGTGATGGAGTTTGGAAAGGTGTGCGAAAAGTTGAAGATAAGTGTGGATAAAAGTAAGGTGATGAGATGTGCGAGTGCAAGGGGAGAGGATGACAGCAAATTGGAAGTGAATATTAATGGAGAGAGACTGTAGGAAGTATATAGATTTAGATACTTGGGTACGAATGTGGTGGGAAAGGGAGGAGTGGACGTGGAGGTAAAATGTAGATAGATAGAAGCAAGTAAATGCCTTGAGGGATTAAAAAGTGCAATGAGAAATAGACATTTGGGAAAGGATGCTAAGAGGAGATTGTATGAAGGAGTGATTATGCCGACAACACTGTATAGGGCAGAAACATGGAGCATAAGAAAGGAAGAGGGGAAGAGTTTAAATGTGTTTGAGATGAAATGCCTGGGAAGTATGGTAGGGGTTACCACGCTGGATAGTGTGAGAAACGAGGAGGTGAGGAGGAGAGCGCGGGTGAAAAGGGAGTTGGGAGATAGGGTTGATGAAAGAGTACTGGGATGGTTTGGACACATGGAAAGAATGTGGAAGGCAGAGGTGGATGGAGTGAACATGAGGGGGCGACCAAGGAGGAGATAGATGGATGGGGTAAAAGGGACATTGGGAAAGAGGGTAATGTTTGTTATGGAAGGAAGGGAGAAGAAAGAGGATAGGGGTGAGTGGAGAATGGTTGTGTATGGATGATGTTGTAATGCATAGGAATAGATGGGGGATGGGGGGTGATTGAGCATATGTGAATGATATTTTGACGCAGCCCCGAAGGAATTTATCCCATTCTCTTTTTCTGCATGAGGAAACGGAGAGGGGGGGTCGTCGATTAAATAAAGCGGTCTTGTTGTGGATGTGCTGTCTTGCTACATTGCTTCAGACCCAGGGCAGTGGGCAAGATGCAGGGATGACCCGTCATCCAAGTGGAGCCATGACAAGATAGAGGGAGGGGTGGTGAATGGGAGTGGAGTATGTGGGGATGAAACGGGTGGGAATGGATTTATGCCTTTGATTTTGGTTACCTCCCTTGTAAGGAGGAAAAAGCCATTGGTTATATGTATGTATGTATGTACGTATGTGTGTATGTATGTATGTATGTATGTATGTATGTATGTATGTATGTATGTATGTATGTATGTATGTATGTATGTATGTATGTATGTATGTATGTTTTATGTATGTATGTATATATGTTTGTATGTATGTATGTATGTATATATGTTTGTATGTATGTATATATGTATGTATAAGAATTCTCAACATTATGAACCTGTAACCTTAAGGTCATAATCCCATACCCTGTGTTGTACCAAGTGAGATCACTTATGATCAATTCCCAAAATTCAAGCTGCCTAGCACCTTTGCCCATTGCACTACAATAGTTGTGGCATTCAATACATGTTGGTCCACCTTGGTAGAACGAAGCTAGAAAGCTTCTAATCCTTTGGGAATGAGGTTAGGAAACTGTTAGACTTTTTTTTCTGTCTCTCGTTCCCCAGGAACTTGGGAGTTTTCTCTCTCTAGAACTGGGCGGCGACGAACTGAGACCGCCAGGCCAATCCAAGTCCGTTTTATATTCCTATCAAAGGTAGCAACCGTCCTAATACTAAACTCGTTAGTAAGAGGGGAGCGTTGGAATTCTGCACACCACCCAGGTGCGATAAGCAGACAGAGGCCCTTCTCTTCACGAGTATGCGTGATCCAACCATAGCGCAGACCGTTATCTGAAGAAGACTATGGTGGTCGCAACGTCAGAACAATATACTATTTCCAAGCCGTCTTTTTTTCACCCATATTCGCCTACACTCTCACATTTATCTTTGAACTCTTTGAATAAGAACATAAGGACATAAGAATGGGGGAGACCATAAGGTCTACACTAAGTAGTTCCATGTTCATCACTACCTATCATCTCCATCCATAAAGTCATCTAACATTTTCTTTTAACAACTGATACTTTCAGCTCTCACTACATGGTTACTAAGTCTATTCCATTCATTTACCACTCTATGGGTAAGCCAGTTCTTGCCCATTTCCTTCTTAAATCTAAATTCATCCACTTCAGATTCATATACATGTACAATACATGTATTTACAGTATATCTACATATATATGGATATGTATATATTTCAATATGTATGTATGTATGTATGTATGTATGTATGTATGTATGTATGTATGTATGTATGTATGTATGTATGTATGTATGTATGTATGTATGTATGTATGTGTGTATGTATATATGTATGTATGTATGTATGTATGTATGTATGTATGTATGTATGTGTGTATGTATGCATATGCATATATATACATTTGCTTAATATACATGGTCTATCCGAGGAAGGAGTGGTCTTTGGTGGCCCTGTGGATCGAATCGGGTCTGCGTGACGCGAGTCGTCGTTGAAACCAACGCGCCAAATGGTAGAATGACTCAGCATCTTTTTGGGCCAGATTGGTTAACCGTGCAATGAATACCCGTAAACCGTATTTTGATGATCTGGAAATCCTACATCAATTACCCGTTTTGCTTACCTGGTAACCTTACGCTGATTACCCGGATACTCCAATTTAATTACACAGCTGCCTTACTTTGTCTGGAAATATTTGTCATGATTTATAATTACCCGGAAATCGGCCTTGATTACCGGATATATGAAGTTGGTTACCTGGTAACTTATAGTAGCCTAAAAATTTTAATATAACGGTCCATTAGTCTTACTATGACCATTTGGTAATTTCGTCAATACCACATTGTGCCTGTTATCCAATAACCTATAATTACCCAATATGCAAGCTTTCTACAAATACAAAGTAACTCTTACAAAATTCTTACCATACTCACTTGATATGCTATAATTACCTGGTAATCGTACCTTTTATACACGAGAACGTTACTATAGTTACAAAGTAACCTTACTGTAACTACCTGGTAACAGTAATACGAGCCAGCAACGTGTGATCCAGTGAGGGCCATTGTGATGAAGTCATCTTTTGATCAGAAGAATTCGTGGCATATCGAGTCCTATGATTCAGCCAAGTCTTATGATTCAGCCAACCAAATCATATGATTCTCTATATAATGACATGCACGATCCAACTCCCCCCATGATGGTGTGAGTCTTCCAACCAACCCGCTATCCACTATGTGTTCCGGGTTTAAGTGACTGTGATCCGGTACAGTTTCACACCCGGGGATCACACGAGCACCCTCGTGATCCAGGGTCCGATAATCTAGCCGGTTATGTGATCCAGCTCGATTTGGATCCTTGTACCAGCTGGCTATGATCCAGCTAGCTTGTGGTCCAGGATACAGTGGCGCGGATGGCTGCTGCCGAGTCGTCCCGTCCGGGTGCCATTGGCAGCTACTGGCAGGCACCGATGCCAGGCCGGCTTATTAATCGGACTTTTCCCACCGGCTCCGGCTACCGTAGAGCGAGGGTCCTCGGCGTGCCAAGATCCTGGCACCTTGGGTGACACACCGAATACCCGAAGAAAGGGTTTAAGCTCTTCCGGTGCAGGCTGAAGGGCGTGGTTCCTCTGTGCCGCGTTGGTTGGCGGCACTGGCAACCCCTTCCCGCCGCCGCCGCCGCCGCCGCCCCCCGCATTCCGTCCGCAGAGCCAGAAGTGCCGGCTGTCGTGGCGGACAACACCACCTCATCGTCCCGCCCGCCCTCTGCACTGCAACCCAACCACGCCCACGGCACCACACTACTCCGGCAGAAGAACGCGCACCGCCAGACGACGAGTGCCTCGCGTCCTGTCAGTCCATCTACGAGTGTGACCCTCCTTCCGGAGGGCAGTTGACCTCGGGCGACTTCGTGATTCCCCTGACGAAGGCAGCAGAGTGCAGCCCCCCCTCGCCCCCAAGAAGACTCCTGAAGGCCCCTCACCCACCCTTTTCCCCCATTTCCTCCCCCTCCCCCCATATCCCCATCTCCCCTCAGGAGCGAAGTCCGAGTACACACACAGCGCATGTCCCAGAGGACCTTAGTGTGTTGTTCGGGGCCTGCGAGGTTGAGTGCCAGCCTTTAGTGTTACACATCCCCCCGTGCTGTGCATTGTAGTAGTGCCACATCCTACCTCAGGATTTACTCCAAGTGCCAACCAGCAGCAGCAGCAGCAGCTCCAGCGACCGACAACGCTGCCAGTGCCGCCGCCGTCACCATAACCGCCCCCACCGTCGCAGGAGAAGGAGGGATCACGGTAAGGCGGTGGTTCAAGGCACCACCACGCCAGGTGGTGGTGCTGGCCCTCCCCGCAATGGCATCCGTCTTCTGAATATATATATAGTGAAAAAATATATCCATATAACCCCCAATTCTTTATGTCTGTTTGTGTGTCTGGCCGAGAGTGAAGAAAGGTTTATCCTAACCTACCATTTTGTTTTAACCTAAATTATCTGCTTAGATGTAGCCAGGTTAGTGAAGAATTAGGCCAGAGTTTCTTTTTTCGTCCGTGTGTGTGCGCAAGTCTGAACAATGGTTCATCCAAACCCACCTATTTGTTTTAACCTAAGTTATCTGCTTAGATCTAGATGGAACCTACTAGGGATGATGAAGAATGAACTTGGGAAGTGATTGTTGCGCCTATTACTCAGTGAAATGGTGAATTGGTGGCTATATAGCAGGGGAAGGAGAGACTCATAAAAAAAAAGAAAAATCTTAAATTCTAATCTAAAAAAACAGCTATGCTTTTCAATAATTCAAGAGACTTAAGCATTCTTAGCCAACAGTGAGTTACACATATCATCAATCAAACTATTACATGAAATTTTGCGTT
>NC_134783.1:9736922-9754422 GCF_046742065.1 Oratosquilla oratoria
GTTCTACCTTCTATCTTTACATGGCTCTTTAACACGATCCTATGCTATCAATAAAGGGGATATCACATTGAGCTACTTTTCCTCCCACATCCTACCTCCAACCTCCATTTGTATAACTAGAATATAACCTCGCTAACAGAAATCTAACCTTCTCTAAGAACACTTCAACAGTATGTCTAACATTCGTGTAAGATTACAATCTCTTATTTCTTCAGTCAGCTTTACTATATATGACGGAAAGATAATTTGATATTTGAAGATTTGAAGAAAAAAAATTGTAACCAAAGTCGTTTTTACTCAAGCTCTCAACGATCGGCGCTACTGAAGTCCGTAGTAGCCTAGTGTGATAACTCGTGCAATACAGACCCTGAAGAGTGTCACGGTCGATCAAGCTCCCATAGAGGCTGAGTCCGCCCCTCGTCTTCATAAAAGTGACTTCCCAGTGTTCCTAATCCATCAAGCAAGGAATCGATGGGTCCTTGGGTAGAAATGCCGTGATATCGCGTAGGTGTGCTGTAATCTCTCTATATCTCCATCAAGAGCTAAAAAGATGAGCCGCTATTCTCGTTGTTTCGTTTATTGAAGTCTTATGGCATATGTAAGATAACTATTTTAAGGTTTGTCCTAAGGTTCAGGAATCTTTAGAATTCCCACCCCTGAGTATCGGGGTGTTCGTTGTTTTTTTTTTCTTCTTTTCTTTTTCTTTTTCGTTTTTTTTTTTACCGATATTGTGTGAGTGACGAGGACGTTTGACAGCAGCACTACCACTAGTCGGCATTGTCGTCATCGTCGTCGTCGTCATCGACGTCGTCGTCATCGTCGTCGTCGTCGTCGTAGTTGTCGACGTCGCACCCGGGGTCAATGGTCATCACCATTCCTGTCGCAGTATTTGTAATCATTATTGTCCTTGTTGTCGTCTTCGTTTTCGTCATCGTCTTCGTCGTCAGTAGAGCTGCAGGGGGAGGAAGAGGAACATGGCACGAAACGAGGCCGCCAACTGGAGGAACTAGGCCAAGCCCGTCCCCCTTTTGCTCCAGGTGCGTGCCAAGGTGGCACTAGCACTCATTCCCGCGGAAGTTTTCGTTCGGACTCTGCAAGAAAGTTGGCGCCAGCCACGCCAACCTTCGTACTACACTCGATGAACGTTTTCTTCGGGCTAACGCCGGGCCATTCTATTTAGCCAAAAGGAAAAGGCAGCCACTGGATTGAGGGTTTGTAATCCCTTCAGCCCCCATGTCATACGAAGATTTCACACACACACACACACACACACACACACACACACACACACACACACACACACACACACACACACACACACACACACACACACACACACACACACACACACACACACAACGTGCACATACACGCACACAAGGGAAGGAGGAGGAGGAGGCGCCTTTTCTGCCTCCTTTCTTAGTGGAAACTTACTGGAAAGCAGGGCGTCTCTGTAGTATAGAAGCTGTGGAAGAGGTGGCGGACGAGGAAAGAAAGAGGAGTTAGGGAAACAAAGGAGGAGGAAAGGACGGACAGGGGAGAGAGAGAGAATGAGAACGAGAAGGAAGAGAATAGAAGAAATATAAGGTGGAGGAAGAAGACGAGGAGGGGGAGGAGTCATATGAAAGAGAAGGAGTAGTAAGAGGAGGAGAAATAGAAGGTGGAGAAAGAAGAGAAGGAAGAGAAGTGTTTCACAACAAAGCATGGCAGCTAATCCTATTAATCCGAGATAGAAAGGGTAAGTAGGTCCTCTATACCTTCATAATGGCAGAGGAAAAATGTTAAAATGGCTTGGAGGGTGAGCTGAAAGGTGGAGGGAGTGGAGGATAAGAAAGACGAGTAGTAGTAGTAGTAGTGCTGGTAGGAGGAGGAAGAGGAGTGGGAGTAGAAAGATGAAAGAGCAGGAAGAAAAGTAGGAGATCGATGAAGAGGAGGAAGAAAAGGAGGACAAAGAGGGGAAGGATGAAGAAAAGAATAAGAACGAAAAGGATGAAGGAGAAGAGGAGGAGAAGGAGGAGAGGAAGGAGGAGGAAGAGGTAAAACGACGGAAGCAAAGTCCGGGCATGTAGTCCTTGGCTTCAGCTTTGATCGTTCGACGATCGAACACCGACAAAGACCAACAAAGGGTGAGTGGGACTTGTAACAACCAATAGAAAGTGTTGGGTTTACGCCAGAAAGTGCTGAGTAGCTTCGGCCGAAGCCATCATTTTTCCTCTGTGCGCTTGGACAGGCAACAGTCACTGCCGGAAATCAGAGAGTGGGACTCAAACCCGCGGCTAGGATGATGTGAGACCTCCGCGATTTTGATTGCGCTTATAGTTCCATACAGATGAATGAAATAGGCTGGTGGTCGCCGGAATAAGAGAAAGCGCCCCTTGAGACCCGGAAGGATTTACCCGAGACAGGCGGAAACCCCTCCCAACGAAGGGGAGAGGGGGATTGCCACAGAGATGAATGAAATTACATGACGGAAGTCAGCATAAAGGTAGGGGCACACTAAGCTATCATGCTACTTGATTTTGCTACTTCGGTTACAATATTCTAGACTTCCGTAAGAACATCTCAACAATGTGTCTAACACTCGTGTAGGTTTAACTTCTCTTAATTCGTCAATCCGCTTCTCACTGTATGACACAAGAGTAATTTGACATTTGGAAATTTGAAAAAAAAAAAAAAATCGTGACCGAAGTCGTTTTCACTCAAAAGAAGTAGCAAAAGCAAGTAGCATGCTAGCGAGGAAAGCCTAGTGTACCGCCACCCTAAGGAGGAAAGCGGCACCCGGCGCTAAAGGCGCCATTGTTTCGTCGAATGCTTTCGGCGGCGTGGCCAGGTGGCACTGGGTACAAGTTCTTGACAAACTTGAGTCAAAGTACCTGAAGTGAGTCGGTAGTAACAGCGAGACCATACAAAAAATTTCCGACGGTCGCCCCAGGTATCGAACCGAGACCCAACTTGATGCCGACCCGTCACCTTACCAATTAAGCTATAGGAGCTAAGCTCCTATAGGTTTATTGGTAAGGTGACATAAGAACATAAGAATGAAGGAGACTACAAGAGACCATAAGGCCTACACTAGGCAGCTCCGTATCCATCACCACCTGTCATCCCCATCCATAAAGTTGTCTAATTGTTTTTTTAAAACAACTGATAGTTTCAGCGCTTACTACATGGTTACTAAGTCTATTCCATTCGTCGACCACCCTATTAGTAAACCAATTCTTGCCTATTTCCTTCTTAAATCTAAATTTGTCCAGTTTAAAACCATTACTGCGAGTCCTGCCCTGTTGATTTAATATGATGACCTTGCTTGCATCACCCTAGTTAAAGCCTTTGATCCACTTGAAACCTCTATTAGATCACCCCGCACTCTGCGTCTTTCCAGAGAGTGCAAGTTAAGGTGCCTAAGCCTCTCTTCGTAAGGCAAATTTCTGAGTCCCTGTATCATTTTGGTCATTCTTCTGACGGTTTGGCATCAAGCTAGGTCTCGGTTGGATTCCCGGGGCTATACAAAAACAAAGAAAAATCACCGTATCTCTACACATAGCTAATTACAGCAACAACACAAACAAAAAGACAGGAGACTTAAAGTGGGCAAAAGTCACAGCCACTTATGCCCTCAATGAGTGGAACTCCGCACCATGCACCAGACCCCCAGACTAAATTTCACACTTTCCTTGCCACATTTTTCGTTTTGGTTCAAATAGACTTTATGCTTTTGCTATCATTAAGTTTCTTTTCTAGTATTACTATTTTCCTTGACACATTATTAATTTATTATTAACTTCCACTACCATTAAAATAACTCTTCTGTCATTGTAACATATGAGTTCCTTTACACTCGGAAAGGTATACACGAATACATATACGTCACTTCTAGGCCTGTAGCACTATTCTTTTGAAAAATGCTTGTAGCGAAACTAGTCTTTCCTCTTCCCAGCCACTTACATGTATGTATATACACATGTATGCATACATGTATGTGCGTATGTATGTATGCGTCTTTGGTGGGAGTGATAATAGAATCTGAAGCCCGGGCCGGAGCGGAGGTTCGCCTCGTTAGGTTGCCTTGCGTGCTGCGACGGCACGCGATCCAGGGTAAGGGTGAGGGCATAGATGAGGTAAAGGCAAGGCTAGGATCAAGAAGGACAAGATTAGGTAAGAGTAAGGTAAGGGTGAAGAAGGACAAGGTAAGGTAAGGACAAAGGTAAAGGTAAGGGCAAGGAAAAGGTAAGGGCAAAGACAAAGGGAAGGCATGCATGGTGTAAGAGGAAGACAAGGTTAAGGCAAGGGCAAGGGTAGAGTAGAGAAAGGCAAGGTAAAAGTAAGATAAGGTAAGGGTGAGAAAGGCAAGGTAAGGTCAGAGTGAGGATAAGGCAAGGCAGAAGTAAAGTAAGAGAAGGGTTGTGTAAAAGCGAAAAGAAAACAGGGTAAGGAATAAACAAAACAACTGAAAGGGAATTTGAACGAGAGGAAATATGCCACCTGACACGCAGGGGCTTCATTGCCAAGGGAGTGCCACGGAGACGAATGAAATCGCCTGGCACCAGCTGGAATGAAGACAGGAGGTGCCACCGGGTGCATAAGGCGTTTAATCTTCTCGGAACTGCGTTAGCGTGCTGTCATTAGACGCTTAAACCATCTCTCGTGCAGTTAAACGATCACGTATTCCAGGCTCTAAACCAGTTCCTCTTTGTCTCTGCAATTACTTATTGTGTTGTAATGGCAGAGCGGAGACCTTTGGATCCATGGCAGGTACGGAGAAAGAAATAAACAAATAAAGAAATAAGATAACTGAGTAGGTTGAAAGGTTAGATAGTAAGTACAATAGTAAATTAAGATTCTTTATGACATTACAATGATTAAGCGTTTATTCAGATTAATTACGCGGGTGGCAACATTTGTCCTTATTTTCTATTCGTTTATTTATATATTTAGTCGTTCATTTGCTTGTTTAATCTACTCCCCTACAGCTGGAGGCCATTACCTTTCGTCTGGCATATATTCATTGTTAAATTACATTTTCATTTCTGTTAGCATCAGTTTCCTAAAGAATATTTACTCCTGAATCAAGCCCCCAGAGTCTCAAGCCCTGTTCACACTAGCGGTTTGAATCGCGACAGTTCAATTACATTGTAAGTAAATGGAAGTGATCTAACACAACCTCACAGTATTTCCTCGACTGTACAATACCGCCGCGGTGCCCGCGCGGTTCAAACCGCTAATGTGAACTGGGCCTCATTTTCTCTTTGGCCACAAGTTAGTCAGTCTGACGGTACCCCGGCGTCCTACATGAACCTTTACAGGCCCTGGAGGTGAGGGGGGAGGGGAGGGTTAGGTGGGAAGGGGAGGGGAGGGGGAGGGGAAGATGGGAAGGGGAGGGGAGGGAGGGAGAGGAGAATAAATCCGTTTAGCGCCAGCCAGATAAAATACAAGAACGATCCCCGTCATCTACGATTTAAACAACGCTCCAGTGAATGATCGGAGCAGATGTAGGGCCGTGTTTTTCATAAGTGGAACGGAAAGAGAGCGGAAACGTCCAGACCCCCCCCCCCCATCGGTGGAACAGAACCGGGAGTCACCTGTAATTTTCGTGCATGGAACATGGGGGGAGGTGGAAGAAATAAGGTGGGAGACGAGGGAGTGGGAGGGAGTGGGAGGGAGGGTGAGCAGGACCGAGTTGTCACGGACTCTGTGATCCCAAAGTTATGATGATTGCCTTTACATTTTTTGTTAAGGCTGGCGTCAGACGATTCGGTCACTAGCTGAAAGAATTAATTTGGCGTCAATTAGAAGAGAATATACATTCCACCGGGCCGATGGGATAAAAGAAATATTCCGTAGACATACACAGAAGACGAGTCAAGGGTGTTAAGAATCGAAAACCGGACTTTACTCTACCCACTCCTAAAAGAGAAATAATAAATAAATAAATGAATAAATAAATAAATAAATAAATAAAATCCGTAATAGCGAATTTACTTTTCAGCGTTCGAAAGGAGTGAGGAGTAATTTCATGTCTGTCCGTGCGTGTTGCATAAAATTGTTTTGCAACAAATGACTGTCAATCAGTCAATGAGCCACTGTTCTGCTGTTACTACATATAACCAGCGTTCTCCTCCTACTCTTTCTCCTCCACCTCCTCCTCCTCCTCCTCTTTCTCCTCCTCCTCTTCCTCCTCCTAGTCCTCCTCGTCTTCCTCGTCCTTACCCTCCATGTTCTTCTTGTCTTTCTCCTCCTCCTACTTCTCTTTCTCTTCTTCCTCCTGGTCCTCTTTATCCTTGTTCTTCTGGTCCTTCTCTTCCTCTTCCTTATCATCCCCGTGTACCTACTCACCTTCCTCCTCCTACTTCTCCATTTCGTCCTTCTCGTCCTCCTCCACGTATTCCTGTTCCATGTAGTCTATCTAGTCCTTCTCCTCCCCCATCCTCCTCTTCTTCCTACTCCTCCTCCCCCATCCTCCTCTTCTTCCTACTCCTCTTCCTCCTCCTCTTCCTCCTCCTCTTCCTCCTCCTCTTCCTCCTCTTCCTCCTCCTCTTCCTCCTCCTCTTCCTCCTCCTCTTCCTCCTCCTCTTCCTCTTCTTTCTCCCCCTCTTCCTCATCCTCCTCTTCGTCCTCTGCCTCCTCCTCTTCCTACTCTTCCTACTCCTCCTCCCCTCCTCCCCTCTACATCCTCTTCTTCCTGTTCTCCATTCCCCTTCTCCCAACCTCTGATAAATACTCAACGAAGTATGAAATACACAACCTTCGGAGTGCTAATCCGCTCTCGTAGAAAATTTACAAAACCACATGAAGAGGCGGCTTATGGCATTAACCCCAATCACGGGGATTGAGCCCCAGCCAGTAATCCAACTTTTAAGCCCCCCTCACGTCTTCCTTTACGGGAATTAAATCCCCCTGACGGCAGGCCTCCCAATGAAGGAATAGTCGTTACCCTGATGACGACGACAACGAAAGAAGAAAACATTCTCTTTGAGTAATTCGTTCTACTATTGATTCCAATGCGTGCAGAGACAGCATTGGGGTGAATGGGAGGGGCTTCAATGGTTCCCCCCTTTGCCCTCCCCCTTCCCCCCCTCCTCTTCCTTCCAACCTTCCCCCTTCCTTCTTCGTCTTTCCCCTCCCTCCCTTCCTCCCTCCGGCAGGCACACGATAAGATACTGTGTCGCCTGATGACAATCGTCAGAAAGGGATGATTGTGTCATACTAAACCTCGTTGATACGGGGCTAGTTTAGTAGCCGCTCATGCTAGCCTCTTGTAAACTACGCGAATCGAACCCACGACCACCTTTTCACGGTACTCATTGGGTTACCGCGTAAACAATAATCTTATACAATATCATGCAAACAATATTATATTGACGGCCCCGTAAGGAGAATACGTAATGGCAGTCGCTGGAACGGATTTGATAATATTGTACGAGTATTGTGAATATTCATGGCTTTGATTAATGTCGCTTATTATGGATATCAACATACTGTGCTCAAAGATCGTAAACAATGCTCGATTGCAGTTTTGTCGTTGATTAATAAATCGTCATCGTCGAATGACCCTCGAGACTTGCGGGTGAATGCTCCATCGTCGTCGTCGTTGTCGTCGTCAAGTCATGACTGTGGCTGTTCTCCCTTTTCGTCTTCCTTCTTGTGCTCGTCCTCGTCTTTGTCTTCCTTCTCCCCCTCCTCCTCCTCCTACTCCTCCTCGTCTTCGTCATCCGTCTCCTCCTTGTCCTTCACCTTGTCCTCCTCTTCCTCCTCCTCTTCCTCTTTCTCCTCATCCTCCTCCTTCTCCTCCATGTCTTCGTCATTCTTATCCTTGTCCTTCACCTCCTCCTCTTACTCCTTCTTCTCCTTCTCTTCGTCTTCTTCGTCCTCCTTCTCGCCCTTGCCATTCTCCCCTCCCCTCCTAAATCGCCAAATAGTGTCGAGCATTCTGTCGGGGACAACTCGGGTTTCTGTCATTGTGGACAATAATCACTATATCGCACCGAGGACGTAGCCATGGTGATGGTGAAGAAGAGATTGAAGGAAAATTGCGGAACTTAAGTCGTGTAGACTTTTTTTTTTTTTTTTTTACTTTGTCGAAGTCCACCCCTTCCACCACGAAGTCCTTCCTCGAGTTTAATAAAATAGTCCGGTGTCAGTCATGACAGAAATCACTTTAATGCCATCATAGCGAAGGGATTATGATAATTGTACGTCCGGCAGCTCCGTTATTTCCCCCCCGTTTTGTTCATACGTCCGGTATTGCTGTTTGCATTGGATGGATGACAAGAAGAAGAGCATTTTAGCATTTCAAATGACTATGAGCTGGCAGTGCCCGTGCCATCACGGCACCCGTCGAACCAATTACTCTCACAGATGTTGCACCGCATATGCAATTTTTATTTTGAGTTTTTTCGATACACAGTACATCGTACAAAGTAGTGGTTATTCTCTCTCTCTCTCTCTCTCTCTCTCTCTCTCTCTCTCTCTCTCTCTCTCTCTCTCTCTCTCTCTCTCTCTCTCTCTCTCTCTCTCTCTCTCTCTATCTCTCTCTCTCTCTCTCTCTCTCTCTCTTTCTCTCTCTCTCTCTCTCTCTCTCTCTCTCTCTCTCTCTCTCTCTCTCTCTCTCTCTCTCTCTCTATATATATATATATATATATATATATATATATATATATATATATATATATATATATATATATATATATATATATATATATATACATCGTTCTCTCTTTCCTTCTTTCTGTGGCCCTTTCTGACTCGTAATTTACTTCAGTGACCTTACTAAAACAAAAACTGGGAGCCAAAAGCTCCCCACACCCCCACACCCCTACTCCCAGACCTCTTCCAACTCAGGCCTGGTTATATGTAGTAAACAGTGGCCAAACCATTGTAATGGTCAATATATATGCTGTTGTATTTGACACCGGTAGTGTAATATGAGGACTGTCGAGACAGACGTGATTGAACGCACGCCTCCTCCCCCCCCCTCCTTTTTTACCTTGGATTTTGGGGACTTTTAAACACCCGAATTAAAATGTTTGATGGTAATCAAAATAAACATAGAGTTGAGTCAGGAAATTGAAGCGTTAAAGTCTCCACTACGAGGACGAACGTATAGAATTTGGTCTAGGCAATGCTGCCAGACACTTTTATTCGTTTGAGGTGATGATCGATCAAGGCTCCAAACTACAGCTTACCTTCATCTTCCAAACACAAAGGGCAAAGGTGTCGGTTTCATCCGTGGCTAAGTGTAACGTGGCGTGAGCCTCTGGTTGTTTGTTGTACAAGGCCCTATTCACACTAGCGGCTACAACCTCCGCGGTTTGAACTATGGTGGTTCAATGACAATGCAAGCCGATGGCGGCGCACTTTTTCCTTAACTATGCTGCACCGCCGCAGTTCCGCGCGGTTCAAACCGCTATTGTGGACACAGCCCAAGTGTATAGAAAAATCACCGCTACTCACGGATTTGACGTATACAAAAACGAGCTGTTCAATGGCTTTTGATTTCAAAACGCTTCGTTGTTTGTGTCATATTGTTGAGTATATCGTGAACGATACTTTTTGCTGTAAGTCCTGACGTCATTTCACCTTTACTCCTTCCGCACCGGGTGTCACTTTTTCCTAATATTCTAGATGGCGCCAGGCGATTCTTTTCACTTCCATGGCACCCATTCAGTAAGGTTTTAACCTTGAGTGTCTTCATGAGCTGAATGAAATCGCTTGGCGACAGTTTCTGAAACGTTTGAAACAGTAATAATGGTCGTAATCAGCCAGCTGATATGGACGTACAGTAACTCAAAAAAGTATCTGTGGTTTTAGATGTTCGTGGGAGACGAGTGAAACAACAGAATCGATGTTCCTGTACAGTTGGTAGTCGTGACAGAGTTGCACCCTACCTTTCTTCCCCCGTTAGAATACGTGGTGTAGAATAAGCATTTGATGCGCGAAGATGTGACAAGATTGAAAGTAATCATATTTGCATCGACAAGAATTATTAATATTTCATTGTTACTGAAATCACACACACACACACACACACACACACACACACACACACACACACACACACACACACACCAGAGCATACGCAATAGATATTGCCACATCACAAGACAACGCTACAGGCTCTCCTGTCTACATGGCAACCCCTACCCGTCACTCCCTTTCTCAACCCTCGTCCTCCCAGAGGGACTGCCATTCGCACTATAATAAAACATTGCACAGCTCCTTAACAGTTAACAAGTTACTTCTTCCAAGTAATATAACAAGACATCTCGTCAGGAAGACCAACCCTTCACCCGTCACCCTTGTCTTTACCCCTCACTCTTGACTTTACTTCCATCCTCACCCTTACGCTCGAGGGAATCGTTATATCATCTCTTCTTCCTCCTCCCCTTCATCCTGCACACCCTTCTCCTTTCCTCTTTCTCATTCGCTACTACCTTCGCCTCCTCCTCCCTCTCCTCCTCCCTCTCTTCCTTTTCCTTCCTCATTTCTCGTCTTTCTCCCCTCTCTCTTTTCATAATCCTCCTTTCCCCTTCGCCCACCTCCTTCGGCCCTACTCCCCCTCCTCTTTATTCTTCCACCTCCTTCTTTCCCCCTTCCTCTTCACCCTCAACTTTACCTTTCATTTCACGTTCACCCTCGCCCTCACACTGAGTGTCATGCCCCTTCTTCCCACCTTCCCCTCCATGTTTCCCCAAACCATCCACTTGACTTTACCCTCCACCTTCTCTTATTTCTTTCTGCTGTCTCCATCCCCTCCTCTCCCTTTTCTATCCCTCTCTATCTCTTTATCATCTTCCTCCTCCTCCATATCCTCCTCTCCCTCTTCTCTCCCTCTCTATCTCTTCCTCCATCTCCCCCTCCTCCTCATCCTTTTCCTCCTCTCCCTTTTCTTTTCCTCTCTATCTCTTTCTCTTCCTCCTCCTCCATCTCCTATCTCTCTTCTCTCCCTCTCTATCTCTTTCTCTTCTTCCTCCTCCTCCATCCCCTCCTCTCCCTCTTTTTTCCCTCTGTATCTCTTTCTCCTTTTCTTTCTCCTCCTCCTCCCCCACCCGCTGTTCCTCTTCTCTCCCTCTCTGTCTCTTTCTCTTCTTGGTCTTGTTTATCGACCACCAGCCCAAAACCAAAATATTGACAATGAACTATGTGAGCAGATTTTAGATATTTGCAGCGAGAATTAAATTATCACTATTGGAGATTTCAATTTACCAGTGACTGTATGGGGTGGAACATTAAATTCGCACACCTGTTATGGGCTCTACTCAAATATTTTGGAAAGTTTCCTGTACCAATATATTCGCGAGCCAACACGTGGGCAGAATGTTCTCGATATTGTTCTTTCTACTAACAATAACCAAGTAACGGATGTAAATGTTAGACAGAAATTCAGCACCAGTGACCACAGTATCCTCACATTCCGCATCGATTGTAACATCGACCTGGAAAACAAAAGCAACGAAAAGGTACCAAACTTCCAGAAATCAGACTTAGAAAAATTAAGAGGCATACTTGGAAACACCAATTGGTCAGAAATTTACAAAATCCAGGATGTTGAACAAAATTGGGATATATTCTCTAAAGCAGTTGAGTAACGTGTTCCAATGTGCGATAGACGTTCATCAAGCAATACCAAACCTAAATGGTGAAATGTTAATATCAAAAATATTTCGTTAATCATAGAACATGTGTCTAGGAGATACAAATCAACACATAGCCAAGCAGATAGACTAGAGTGCGAAAGATATCGAGAATCTAAAAGGTTTATCAAAATCAGTAGGAAATCACAAGAACAGTATATTGCCTCTAGGTGCAAAGAAAATGCTAAAGAATTTTTCAGATAGAAAAAAAGTACTCAAGAGCAAAATTGGTCCACTTCAATCAATAAGCAAGGGGGAGTGGGAATTGTAACAGACGAGAGTCTATTACTATTCTCCCTCCTAAATGATTATTTTGTTTTCGTGTTCACTCTTGAGAACAGCGGAATCGATCAGCCAGTACCACTACAACACTCAGTATCCACACGCCTACTTGGCCTGGATATTGCAGAGCATGATGTGATGCGCGTTATAGATAAACTGAAAGCATGCAAATCGCAAGCCCCTCAGTGCATTTTTAACTTATCTTTACAATTTAGAAGAGTTGTACAAAAGTTGAAACTAGCAAATATTGTGCCCTTGTTCAAAAAGGGTGACAAATCCAATCCTGGTAACTATCGCCTTATTTGCTTTACATCAGTTGCTTGTAAACTAATGGAGACTATCCTGAGAGACGAAATTGTGAAATTCTTGGAGAAAAACAATATCATTAAAGATTCACAACATGGTTTCCGTAATAAGCGCTTGTGCCTGACAAACCCCTTTGACTTTTTGCATGATATTTACAGATTGTACGAAGAAGGGAGAGCAGTTGACGTTATATATCTCGACTTTCAAAAAGCTTTCGATAAAGTCCCCCATAGGATGTTACTAAGTAAACTAGAATTCCATGGAAAAGTAGGTCATATTCACCGATGGATCTCTGAATGGCTGTCTGGCCGTAAGCAACGTGCTGTTCTGAATAGAAAATGCTCAGGCTGGCATTGTGTAATGAGTGGAGTGCCTTAGGGCCCTGTGCTAGTTCCTGTACTTTTTCTGATATACATTAATGACCTGGATGAAAATATAAAATGTGAATTATCAAAATTAGCGGATGATACTAAAATTGCAAAGAAGATGATATCCATAACACAAAAACAAAAGTTACAAAATGATTTGAACACATTATGTGAATGGGCCGAAAATTCCTAGATTTTTTCAACATAGATAAATGTAAACTACTTCTTATTGGTTATATTAATGTCCAGGCCGACTACACAATGAATGGTGTACAACTAGGAAATGTAGAACAAAAGAAAGATCTCGGTGATTTGATCTCAATGATCTCAAATCAAGAAAACAGTGCTCGGAGATCATTAAAACTGCAAATAAACTAATTGGATTTATAGGTAGAGCTCTTAATTCTAGAACTTTACAATTCCCTAGTCAGACCTAGATTAGAATACTGTCTACAGTGCTAGTCTCCATATTATAAGAAGGATATATAGTAGAAAGAGTGAAGCGTAGAATAACAAATTCATTCCAGGGTTGCGGAACAACCCGTATGAAGAGCACTTAAGAGAACTAAATTTGTTTAGTCTCTCGAAACGGGGAATGAGGGGTGATCTAATTGATCTTCGAAATTTTCAAAGGATTGAAAAAATGAATGTGGAAAAAATATTTCAAAATTGATACTTGCAACGCAACTAGGAATAATGGATGCAAGATTGTAGGAAAACTATTTCAAACAGACGTGGCAAAACACTCTTTCTTCAATCGCGTTGTTAATATATGGAAGGGTATACCATCCAACGTCATTGGTCATTGCACTGTAGAGGCATTAAAAAAAATGCCTCGACCTTTACTTAGCTACAAGTTCCCGACTAGTATTATTTACTTCAAGATAGGTTTAAAATATATATTCACTGTATATATGTATATGTATACATACACACACACACACACATATACATATATATATATATGTATATATATATATATGTGTGTGTGTGTGTATATATATATAATCAATGATAGATTATGTACCAGAATAGACTTGTAAGGACCAATAGGTCTGTTCCTATTCGTTTGTCCATGTAACTCCATGTAACTCCATGTAACTCCATCCCTTCCACTCCTTCCCCCCCTCTTTGTCTCTTTCTTCTCCTCCTCCTCCTCCATTTTTCCTCCCTTTCCGTCTTTATCTTTTCCTCCACTTTCCTCCTTTTATCATCCCTTTTCCTTTCCTCCTTTTCCTCCTCCCCCGAGGCGATTTTATTCAGCTGAGGAACACTTCCCTACCTCACCCGACTTAGGCCCCACCCCCTGCAGCGGCGGGAGGGATAATCACATGTCGGAGTAATCTAGACTGATAATGGTAGAGTTCAGAGACGTGAGGTCCTTCGCCAATCCGGAGAAAATAAAGAGATCCTACTGAGACGGAGGCGGAGACCCAGAAAAGAAAGGAGCTTTTGTTGGAAGAAGAGCAGAAGGAGGAGGAAGAGGAGGAGGAGGAAAAGGAGTAGAAAGAGGAAGAGGAAGAGGGTGAGTTGAGTATAAAGGCAGAAGTAGGAAGAGGAGAGGGAGTAGGAAGTGGAGAAAGAGGGTGAGGAGGATGTAGAGGAGGGGGAGAAGGACAGGGGTTTAAGGAAAGGAAAGAAGCGGAGGGAGGAGGGGAGAGGGTGGTGAGTGGGACAGAGGAGGGGGAGGAAGAGGGTGGAGAGTGGACTCGAGTCCTGCAGGAGCGAGTCCTGGAAGGAAGACTTGAAAAATGGACCCAAAAGAGACAAAGGATTCTTATCCAGGATGTCACTGCATGCGCGCGCGCGCGTGTGTGTGTGTGTGTGTGTGTGTGTGTGTGTGTGTGTGTGTGTGTGTGTGTGTGTGTGTGTGTGTGTGTGTGTGTGTGTGTGTGTGTGTGTGTGTGTGTGTGTGTGTGTGTGTGTGTGTGTGTGTGTGTGTGTGTGTGTGTGTGTGTGTGTGTGTGTGTGTGTGTGTGTGTGTGTGTGTGTGTGTGTGTGTGTGTGAGTGTGTGTGTATGTATACGCACGCACATACATCCATACATACATATATACATATATACATACATACATAAATGTACATATATGAATACATGCATACACACATCTGCTGTATATATATGCATGCGTGATATGTCCTTGTATTTGTGTAAATGAATGATTGTCGCCGGCGTAGAGCTTCCATGAGCTGACGACAACGCTGGTGATGGATTGCCGTACACCTCCGTCACAGGCCCTCAGACCCACGCCATTGTCAGGCACATCCAAGCGATGTATAATGGCGAAGAAGAACGTAAAAACAGAAATATTCAAAAGAGAAAGAGTTTCTGTCGAAGAGCCGAGGCGAGACTGCAGAGTTCCATTAAGAGACGCGGACTCATAAGCGGCTTCCACGTCCAATTAAGATTTCTTGTGTCGAACTCAGCCGCCTGGTCTTTGTCGGACATGGCCACAAACCTAAGTATTTTAAAGATTAATTTTGCTCTTTAGAGTTTCTGTTTCCATTTGGAAGCGTACATCATAACTGTGTATATGTATGTATGTATCTATGTATATTGTATATATATATATATATATACATATATATATATATATATATATATATATATATATTGTATATATATATATATATATATATATTGTATATATATATATATATATATGTGTGTGTGTGTGTGTGTGTGTGTGTGTGTGTGTGTGTGTGTGTGTGTGTGTGTGTGTGTGTGTGTGTGTGTGTGTGTGTGTGTGTGTGTGTGTGTGTGTGTGTGTGTGTGTGTGTGTGTGTGTGTGTGTGTGTGTGTGTGTGTGTGTGTGTGTGTGTGTGTGTGTGTGTGTGTGTGTGTGTGTGTGTGTGTGTGTGTGCAAGCCAGCAGCGCACTCCTTCGTGCATGTTGGAGTGTATTGATTTATAAGCGACAACAGGCAAAGTGAGATGCGTCAGTTTAGTGGTTAGCGCGTTGGAGTGTCGTCCAAAAGGTCATCGGTTCAGTTCCCCATTGTGGATTTTCCCACTTGGCATTGTGAGTAACAGGCTTCATTACAGAACCTCTTTCCGTGTTTGTCTTCGGTCACCTAAACTATAAGTACTCTGATATAAAGCTAATGGAATAAATTAATAATTGAATAGAAAAATTAATTATTAAACAAATAAATAGATAAATGAATAAGATGAATAAACAAAGTAGATAAATGAATATGGTGCAGACGCCAAGAGACACTTGGCAGCGACCCAAACCAGCACCTTTGCCTTGTGTGTAAAGAGACAGGCGTTTCAAAGTGTCTTCGCCTTTACGTGTGATTGGTCAGGGTCACAGATCTCGTCCTGGGCAAGTGGTCTGCACTCATTAACCACTTGGATGAGAGCTCAGAGCTCATGTGTGGCTCGGTCTGTGGGTAATGGTGTAATCTTACACACACACACACACACACACACACACACACACACACACACACACACACACGCACGCACGCACACACACACACACACACACACACACACACACACACACACACACACACACACACACACACATCCTCTCGATCAAATTGAACAGTTCTTTTTCCCACGAGTGCATCGATAGCAATACATTCACCTAAAAGTTTAGTTTTTTTCAAGGTTTCTATTTACCATATATTGTTTATTGTTTTGATTCTTCTGCGCTCGATTTTTTCGTGAACATTGTCAAGGTTGCCGCGAGGCCATTTCGTTTAAGTAAAGGAGACTTCGTATCGAATGTTGAAACGGTACAACCATCCTGACCATGGTGACACCGAGTGAAAAGAGTCACAAACTTTATCCTTGTTTGGTTTATTTTCTTTCTCTTTCTATTCCCTTATAGATTAGTTTGTCATTTCTTATTTCTCTCTGCTTCTCTTTCCCCTGCTCTCTTCTCCTCTTTCTCTCTTCTCCTGTTGTGTGGGTGCATCTCATTCTCTTTTCTCTCCTCCTCTCTTTTCTCCTCTTTCGTGCATTAGGTCTTTTGCTGATATTTCAAACTCTACTCTCTTTCTCTCTTCCCTTTTCTCTCCTTCTCTCTTCCCTCGTGCATTAGGTCTTTTTCTGATATTTCAAACTCTATTCTCTTTCTCTCTTCCTTTCTCTCTCCTTCTCTCTTCTCTCTTCCCTCGTGCATTAGGTCCTTTGCTGATATTTCAAACTCCACCCTCTTTCTTTCTCCCCTCTTCTCTTCTTCTCTCTTGTCTCCTCTCACGTGTATTAGGTCCTTTGCTGACATTTCAAGCTCAACTCTCTCTCTTTCCCCCTTTCTCTCCTCCTCTCTTCTCTCCTTTCCTCCCCTCTTTTCTGGCGGGTCTCCTTCTCCCCTTTCTCCTCCTTCTCATCTTTCACTCCTCTTCCCCAAACGTAGCTTCATATTTTCTTCTCCTTCCTCTCTTCATTTCTCTTCTCTTTCCTTCTTCTTCTCTTTTCCTCGTTTCTTTCCCCATTCCATTTTTCTTCCTCTCCCCTTCCATTTCAGCCTCCCGTTTCCCCCTCAACTCTCCTTTCCACTTTTCTTCTCTCCAATACTCCCCTCCCTTCACCTCCCCTACACTTCCTTCCCTTCTTCCTTTCACCCTTTGTTCCCCCTCCCTCTATCTCCTCTGCCCCTCACCTCCCCTACCTTCAACCCACTATCCTCTCCTTCACTCCCTTCCCTTCCCTCTCCCTCCCTTCCCCTCCCTTCCCTTCCCTTCCCTTCCCTTCCCTTCCCTTCCCTTCCCTTCCCTTCCCTTCCCTTCCCTTCCCTTCCCTTCCCTTTCCTCTCCCTCCCCTCCCCTCCCCTTCCCTCTCCCTCCCCTCTCCTTCTCTCCCCTGTCTCTCTTCTCACCTCCCTTTCCCCCGGCCTCTCTCTTCACCTGTCATTTTCCTCTCCCCTATCCCTCTGTGCTCTAGCCTTCCCCAATCCCTAG
>NC_134783.1:9756922-9761922 GCF_046742065.1 Oratosquilla oratoria
TCCTCCTCTTTTCTTCCTCTTCCTCTTCATCTTCATCCACTCCCTGCCTTATCTACACCTCCACCTCCTTTTCCCCCTCCTCCTCCTCCTCCTACTCCTCCTACTCCTACTCCTCCTACTCCTCGACGGACGAGCTTGCCTCGACCATCCAATATCCATCGCCCTCCCGCAACTTCTTCCCGACACAAGCAAACCTCTTCCTTCCTTCCTTCCTTCCCGGGTGCCTTCCCTTCACTTGGCGCGTCTGCAGTAGTTGTTTATACACGGGCGAGCACTGCTACGATACTGGTGTGCGGACCTGCCCCCCCTACACACATACACACACACACACACACACACACACACACACACACACACACACACACACACACACACACACACACACACACACACACACACACACACACACACACACACTCACATAATAAGCGTAAGGTCACAGCATTACCTTTAGATCAAGCCATAGGAGGTATGGAGCTCTCATCCGGAAGGTAATAGCTGTTGATTATCAGTCCAACACTTGATCCAAGAAAATTGTGAATCTAAAACACACACACACACACACACACACACACACTTCCTAATGTTAAAGAGAATCACAGACAATGATCGTAATATACATATATTCGTACATTATATTTTTTCCGACAGTGGGATCTGCAGTTCATCTTACCAGTGTGATAGAACATTGAAATAGCTTGATGTATATATGTGTGTGTGTGTATGTGTGTGTGAGAGAGAGAGAGGGTGTGTGTGCATGCGTGGGCGCACATTCATGTATTCACAGTTATCGATGTGACTATACAGTGACAGCTATTGACTCTGAACATGTTATTGGCGGGGAATGGTGACCATAGCTATAGTTTCGCTGAACAATCAATATCTTAAAAATAGTAATAATAATAATAATGATAAACCGGTTTTGCTCCCGTCATGCATCCGCTGCGGGAGCCGCGTGTCCCTGGGCAGGCTGCTGTTGTTCCAGTTCTCGCAAACCTACTAACTGGCCCTGATGTTGCCCCGGCAACGGGCTGGTGACGTCATCAAACACAATGACCTTATGTGGAGGAAGGCGGAACATTGGTTGGGATTCTTGCCATCTTTTCTTTCTTCTCGGTCTGTATTCTGTTTGTCTACACACACTCTCTCTCTCTCTCTCTCTCTCTCTCTCTCTCTCTCTCTCTCTCTCTCTCTCTCTCTCTCTCTCTCTCTCTCTCTCTCTCTCTCTCTCTCTCTCTCTCTCTCTCTCTCTCTCTCTCTCTCTCTCTCTCTCTCTCTCTCTCTCTCTCTCTCTCTCTCTCTCTCTCACTCTCTCTCTCTCTCTCTCTCTCACTCTCTCTCTCTCTCTCTCACTCTCTCTCTCTCTCTCTCTCTCTCTCTTTTGTCTCATCGAGTTCGATATGTTCCTGGTCCGAATATATTTTTTTTTTACAAACAAGTTATCTTAGTTGGTTCTTAGGTCTCCCCTAAGATAAATAAAGCCTCATGTCATTCAGTAGTCTTGTCAATATTCATTGAGCCTTCCGCCAGTCCTCATCATAGACTTGGCAACCATGTAGTGAGCACTGAAACGATTGTTTGCCTTAAGAGAAAGTTAAATAATTTTATGAATAAGAATGATAGGTAGTAACTGATATAGAACTACCTAGTGTAGGCCTTAGGGTCTCTTGCAGTTTCTTCCATTCTTATGTTCTTATGATCTTATTGTGTTCATTACTTTATTATTTTTTTATAAGAAAAAGAAATTACAAATTAAAGATAGTCGTTACAATGACTTTGAACGCCGTAGAATTTACGTAAAGATTTCGGAACGAAGACGCCCTTGAGAAAAGGTTAAACATCTTTATGGATGGGGATGACAGGTGGTAATGGACATGGAACTGACTAGTAAAGGCCTTATGGTCTCTTGCAGTCTCCTTCATTCTTATGTTCTTATGCTCTTGAAAAACACCAGAATAATAGGCTATGTTCCTGCTGTTTTCTTTATTAATCTTATATGTATTTATCTATTTTCATTTCATTTACTTATCTGTCTTACTAGTTTTATCTCTTCATTTAATCTGTTTATGTATTTACTCGTCTACTTGTTCATTTGATAAGTTTTCTCTATTTTTTATTTATCTATTTACTTATCTATTTATTTGTTCATTCGTTTATGTATATACTATTGTTTTATACTATATTCATTAGCATTATTATTTGGGATATTGGAGATTTTCTAGTCTTGATAGAATCCCAGAGAGGAAAATCATCGACAAGAAAAACGGAATCAAATTAATCACAGAGTCAGCCTGGACTCCTCCCCTTCCTCGGTGACGTAGGGTTGAAAGCCGCTGTGATTGGTTATCGTCAGTTTTGTTAACCAATCGTATCGGCTTTTGGAACTCGGCCAACGAAGGCGGACGAGGGAGGTGGGGTGTCGGTGAGCAACAAGCTGAACGAAACACGGGGTTTTCCGCAGGCTTTCGTCGTTTTCATAATGTGTGGAACAACACAAATGGAACAGACAAGAATTATTGATATCTTGGTATTGGGTTACACTCCGGAAGGGATATGGCAGACATCTATAGTCTGTGCGATCCAAGGAGTCCTTTAAGGGTGTGGCATACGTTGTGATTTACTCTCCCAAATCAACCTTAATACACGCCTCTCTCTTATTTCCCATCTATATGCTATTTGTTTTTTGTTTTTGTTTTTGTTTTTTGTATGTAGTAAAGGAAGCTGTAGATTACAATGAATATCACTTCCTAGGATTACGACAACGATTACATATACTCCATCCCACCTGTCTCAGCTGTAACAGATGGGCGTGGCAACATGGGAAAAAAGCGCCATTGCCACGTGTCCTAGAGTTTGTTCAAATCGTTGTTATAATCCTAGAAAGTGATACTCATTATATGATACAGTTTCCTTAACTACATACAGAATAATATATATATATATATATATGTGTGTGTGTGTGTGTGTGTGTGTGTGTGTGTGTGTGTGTGTGTGTGTGTGTGTGTGTGTGTGTGTGTGTGTGTGTGTGTGTGTGTGTGTGTGTGTGTGTACACACACACACACATACATATATATATATGTATATATACACACACACATATATATATACATATATATATATATATATATATAATATATATATATATATATATATATATATATATATTGGAAAATGATATGTTATAACACATTTATAAAAGTTCACTATAAACCCACTGTCGAAGAAATGATAACGGAAATAAAGGGAAACTGTATATTTCGACTATTGTCTGTAGTCCTCTTCAGCAGAATGCTTACAGAAAGTTAAGATGCAAGTTTATATAGGGTGGTGAGGTCAAAAGCGGTCGGACATAATAGGACTAACTATCCTTCCGCGACCCGACTATTTCAAGGGCATGTAACCTGAGTCCCCCTACTTTGCCCCATCCCCCTTTTATGTATTACCTCACCACCCTATATATCTTGCATCTTAACTTTCTGTAAGCATTCTGCTGAAGAGGACTACAGACAGTAGTCGAAATATACAGTTTCCCTTTATTTCCGTTATCATTTCTCAGACAGTGGGTTTACAGTGAACATATATATATATATATATATATATATATATATATATATACATATATATATATATATACATATATATATACGTATACATATATATACATATATATACATATATATAGATATATATATAGATATATATATATATACTGTCTATGTATATATATGTATAAATATATATATATAGACGTATATTTATCTATGTATGTATGTATATATGTATATATATATATATATTACATATATATATTTATATATACACATATGTATGTATATAAATATATATATATATATATGTGTGTGTGTGTGTGTGTGTGTGTGTGTGTGTGTGTGTGTGTGTGTGTGTGTGTGTGTGTGTGTGTGTGTGTGTGTGTGTGTGTGTGTGTGTGTGTGTGTATGTGTGTGTGTATGTATGTGTGTGTGTGTGTGTGTGTGTGTGTGTGTGTGTGTGTGTGTGTGTGTGTGTGTGTGTGTGTGTGTGCATATATGTATATGTATATATTATGTATATATATATATATATATATATGTATATATATATATTCATATATATATATATATACATATATGTATATCATATATATATGTATATATATATAAATATATACATTATTCGTAAATAGCTGGACTCCAGGAACCATTTTTTGGGAGAAAGTATACGCTGGGCTCGTCGTTTGCCAATTGGCAAACGACGAGTCCAGCGTATACTTTCTTCCAAACAATATATTTGCATTTATATATATATATATATATATATATATATATTATATATATGTATATATATATATATATGTATATATATGTATTATATACACACACACACATGTATATATACATATATATATATATATATATATATATATGTACATATATATATAAATATATATACACATATATGGTTGTTGGTTCTCGGGTTGTCTGCCTTGCGTGTTTAAAATTAAAGGTTTCCATTAGTGTAAGGAGGGTCAGTATCCGTGTGTGTTTTTGTGTGTGTATGTGTGTGTGTGTGTGTGTGTGTGTGTGTGTGTGTGTGTGTGTGTGTGTGTGTGTGTGTGTGTGTGTGTGTGTGTGTGTGTGTGTGTGTGTGTGTGTGTGTGTGTGTGTGTGTGTGTGTGTGTGTATGTGTGTGTGCGCACGTATTCACCTGGTTGTTTGTGGCCTGTGAAGTATTGTAGAGTTTCACGCAAAACTTGGTTAGCTCTTGGTAAACACGAGTCATCCCAAGCTTTCAGTTCATTTCGATTGATGCCATGTCGAATAAGACAACAATAAGACTCAATGTCAACTTTGCCAACTTTATGTAGCTTCATAGCAAGCTCGAAAGATCTCTATTCATTATGAGATACTACTGCGTTGCACACAAAAGTTTGCGAATTTTTCGTTTTATTTCATTCAAAGGTTCTCATGTAAATCGAGTCTTTTGTTTCGATCGCAACATG
>NC_134783.1:9776922-9781922 GCF_046742065.1 Oratosquilla oratoria
AAGTTTCCGCTGGGCAGGGGCGGGCGCTCTTCCTCCAGATGAATAGAATCAACTGGCGGAAAAAATAAATAAAAGTCGGGTGAAGGTCTCTAAGGCTTAATGGTGTTGTTATCATTATTATCGTCATCATCGTCATCATCATCATTATCATCATCGTCGTCATCGTCATCACCACCATCATCATCGTTATCGTCATCGTGAACGCCATGGTCATCGTCATCGTAAACGTCATGGTCATCGTCATCGTCATCGTCATCGTCATCGTCATCGTCATCGTCATCACCATCATCTTCATCAGCAGCAGTAGTTTCGTCGTCGTCGTCATGATCGTCGTCGTCATGATCGTCGTCGTCATCGTCATCGTCACCATCACCACCATCACCACCACAACCAGAACGAAAATCACCTTTATTTCTATTTAAGCCAGTTTCAACTTGGTTTCAGGCTTTGGACCCTGTAGCCACATTAGTATTCTTGGTGGCTCGGACCCCTCCACCCCCCTTATGCTCCTTCTCCCCCACTTCCGCCACCCCCCACCAACTTCTCCGCCCCTTTTTAACTTCATTTCGTTTTTCCCTTCCTCCTTGTCTTACTCATTACTCCCACCCCCACCTTCATACCACCCCAGACAGCTCCTTCACACCAACTCGCCCCTCCAAACCTCTTCTTCACCTCACTGCGCCTCAACCCACACAACCATTCCAACCTACTTCACCCCTGTCCCAATTATTCCCCAACCCCATACCCGCTTCCTCACCTAGACACACTCCTCACCTCAACCCACTTCACCTAACTCCTCCTTTTACCCATAATCCAACTGCACATAAGAACAGGAGAGACTGCAAGAGATCGTAAGGTCTGCACTGGGCAGTTCCATGAATAACATTCCCCCCATCGTTACCACCTCCATAGCTACCTCTTACCTCTGCCCTCAACTCCAACCCTCAAAACACTTCCTCCTCTTTTACTCTCTCCCTCCACATGTTCCTTCATACAGATCCAGAACGACGCCCCCTCTTCTCTCCGTCTAAAACCAATCTTCTTATGTTTGCCCTCCATTTGCATTGCTTCAGAAACCGGTGTTTGCTTTTAATCTCTCATATTTATGTCTTTTTTTTTTTGCTACATAGAAGTTTTTTGTTTATGAATATAAGGATGTCACTTGGAAATATTTATCTGAGTTCAGGAGATTTTATTCATTTAAGCATAAGATCCATCTGCTGTAGCCGTTCACGCAATGTCGACTTTCAATCTACCTCCTCTCTCCCTTTCTCTCTATCTTTCTATCTACCTAGCTCCCACTTTCCCTCTTTTCTCTCTCACTCTCTTTCTTTTTCTCTATCTCTATGGCACCCTCCTGTCACACACACATGCACACACATACACGCACACGCGCGTGCGCACACACACACACACACACACACACACACACACACACACACACACACACGCACGCACGCAGCGACACTATGGTCACCCAGTACTAAAAAGAATATAAAAAAAAATTGAGAGAATCCAGAGAGCAACTACGAAGATGGCCCCAACACTATCAAAACTGTCATATGAAGACAGATTGTCAAAACTAGAATTTGCCGACTCTGGAACAAGAGAGAGAAAGAGGTGACTTGTTGACCATCTACAGAATTATGAGAGGTATAGAAGTCCTTGATAGAGAAGATTTACTAAATTGGGGTAAGAGAAACACAAGAGGATATGGAAGGAAGCTCAAAAAGTACAGTTATAGAAGAGACCTGAAAAAGAACACCTTTCCCCTCAGAGTGGTGGATGTATGGAATAGACTAGATGAAACAATAGTGTTTACAAAAATAATACACAAATTTAAGAGCAAATTAGATATGGCGAGATACAGAGAAGGGACACCACGAGTATAGCTCCCCTTCCCGTAAGATACAACTAGGTAAATACACACAAACACAGTTCCCCACTTTGACTTTGACGCCTTGAGACCCCGCTTTGTTATAAACATCGACACGACTCTCCTTGACGCCGCCGCTGCCGGCGCCGCACTCGAGCTTATTCGGGAGGACGGGGGTTCACCTCCTTTCCAAGGACTTGCGGGAGTTACCCCCCCCCCTCGGCGAGGGCCTCTTCGACGAACGTGTCCTATTGGCGACGAGCTACACGGATGAGGTCGTCGACGTGTTGTTGACATCGACTTCTTCACGTCGCTGCGTCGAGAGACGAAAAGTCGGCTAGTGTGTGACGGCAATATTAAGTTGTTGTTGTTGTTGTTGTTGTTTTTTACCTTGTTCGATGCTCGAGACCCGGGGGTGAGGTACTGATTGTGGTTGACTTTTTTCTTTATTATCAATATTACGGGAGAAAGTGGATAGTGGTCCTTTACGCGTTTTCCCTCAATTTTGTAAGTAAATGGGCCGAGGTCAATTCACCAAAAATATAAAGATATTCTTTCAGCTTTACCTACCTATGGAAATTGTCTAAGTTATTTCTAATAAAGGCTAGATTGTTCTTTACCCTCTTTAATCAATTATAATTTTATCTATCATATATATATATATATATATATATATATATATATATATATATATATACATATATATATATTGATATATATACATTTATATATATGTATATATATACTGTATATATATATATATATATATACTGTATATATATGTGTGTGTGTGTGTGTGTGTGTGTGTGTGTGTGTGTGTGTGTGTGTGTGTGTGTGTGTGTGTGTGTGTGTGTGTGTGTGTGTGTGTGTGTGTGTGTGTGTGTGTGTGTGTGTAGGTATGTATGTATGTATGTATGTATGTATGTATGTATGTATGTATGTATGTATGTATGTATGTATGTATGTATGTATGTATGTATGTATGTATGTATGTATGTATGTAATGTATGTATGTATGTTTTTTTTTTTACCGTAGCTGCCAAACTGGGCTGAAGCCTCAGGGTTGGCACACCCCACATATTTTACATTTGCTAACGCGAACCCGTTCTATACAAATATCCAACTGTCGAAAAGTCTCTACCACGAGAAATAAAATTTGGTAAAAGGAGGTGCAGGTGAAGGAGTAGGTTGTAGAAAGGGGGGGAGGATGGTGCTGAGGCGGAGGAGAAGGTTGTAGAGAGAGGAGGAGGAGGAGGAGGAGGTGGAGCTAGAGGAGTAGGCTGTTGAGAGGGGAGGATGAGGATGAGGGGCGTGACCTGGAGTGAGTCAGAAAGTGAGTAAGAGTCTGGGAAGAGACACGAGCTGAGGTGGGGAGGAAAGTAAAGTGGAGAGGATAAACAAAGTTAATGGAGAAGGAAGAGGAGGAGGAGGAAGGGGAATGCAGAAAAGGAAGGAAGAAGAAGGAATCAAAGGAAAAACAAAAAAGGAAGAGAAGGAAGATAGGAGGGAGGGAGAAAGTGGAGGGAGGAAGGGGGAGAAGAGCCCCTTGTGCGGCGGGGCTTGATACCGCATAGGGTGGAGCGAGCGCGCCGTAATGAGGACGGGATGGGAGGAAGAGAGGGCGATAGAGCTGGTCGTCGTCGTCGTCGTCGTCGCGGAGCGGACATGGGATCCTGAGTTGTTGGGGGTTAGGGGACAGCAGAGCGCCATCATCCGAGACCCAGCAGACGTGTGCAATACACCCCCCACCCACCCACCCACACCCAGTCATTCCTCTTCGTATGTTATGGAGACCCGCGAAAGGTCTCAAGGTGTGTGTGTGCGTGTGTGTGTGTATGTGTGTGTGTGTGTGTGTGTGTGTGTGTGTGTGTGTGTGTGTGTGTGTGTGTGTGTGTGTGTGTGTGTGTGTGTGTGTGTGTGTGTGTGTGTGTGTGTGTGTGTGTGTGTGTGTGTGTGTGTGTGTGTGTGTGTGTGTGTGTGTGTGTGTGCGTGTGTGTGTGTGTGTGTGTGTGTGTGTGTGTGTGTGTGTGTGTGTGTGTGTGTGTGTGTGTGTGCGTGCGTGTATGTGTGTGTGTATGTGTGTGTGTGTGTGTGTGTGTGTGTGTGTGTGTGTGTGTGTGTGTGTGTGTGTGTGTGTGTGTGTGTGTGTGTGTGTGTGTGTGTGTGTGTGTGTTTTGTGCCCTCCTCGCTTACCAGAGGAGTGTCTAGGAAATGAATAGTGGAATCAGCAGCAGGCGGAAGACAATGGAAACAAGACACCTTTGGCTTCCTCGGTAAAGGTTTAGGCCCTGTTCACACTACACTAGCGGTTTCAACCACCTCAGTTTAAACCGCGGCGGTTCAATTACAATGTAAGTTAGTAGAGGCGTCCACACCCAGCCGCGCAGCTTTTCCTTGACTATTTCATGTATATATTTGCTTTTACTGATTTGTGTTACTTATTTTCAATTATCTATTCACTTATTTATTTATTTATCCATGTACAGTACTTGTTTGTTTATTCATTTGCACCCACTGTACAGAGCCAAAGGCATCAGTTGTTGTCGCGAGTTAAACGTCGACTTTGTCTGCTGTCGCCTTCTGGCCCCCATCTCGCCGATGATTAACTCCTTCCGTACAACGGTGGAGGGAGAGAGGGAGGGAGGGAGATAGAGAGAGAGAGAGGAAGGGTGGGAGAGAGGGATGGAGAGAGAGAGAGGGAGGGTGGAAGGGAGGGAGAGAAAGAGAGGAAGGGTGGGAGAGAGGTATAGAGAGAGAGAGGAAGCGAGAGAGGGAGAGTGGGAGAGAGGAATAGAGAGAGGGGGTGTGGGAGGGAGGAATAGAATGAGGTAGGGGGGAAGGGAGTGATAGAGAGAGGGATAGAGAGAGAGAGAGAGAGAGAGAGAGAGAGAGAGAGAGAGAGAGAGAGAGAGAGAGAGAGAGAGAGAGAGAGAGAGAGAGAGAGAGAGAGAGAGGAAGAGGGTAAGGGTTCCTCTCGTTCTGTTTGCTGGGGCTGCCGTCGAGAGTCGAGTCTGTTCAGCTGCGATGCACACCGTCATTCAGCCAAGGGGCCCATGTGGCGTTTCTGGTAAGAGAGGCTAGGAAGGGAGAGAAGGAGTGAGGGAGGGAGGGAAAAGTTGAAAGA
>NC_134783.1:9789422-9809422 GCF_046742065.1 Oratosquilla oratoria
GAGAAAGAGGGAAACAACAAATACTCGTATAAAGGTCAGACAAACTAGAATAGAAGAGAAGGGAGACAAAAATTACCAAGACGGAGAAAAAAAGAAAGCTACTAGAACGAATAAGAGGGGATGTGGGAAGTGTGGGAGGAGGAAGAGGAGGTGGAGGAGGAGGAGGAGGAGGAGGAGGAGGAGGAGGAGGAGGAGGTGCAACGTGTGGGCGGAATGGAATAGCGAGCCTGAAGGGTTGGGAGGGGCGTCGGCCTTGTGATGCTGGAGTAGAGGAGGAAGAGGAGGAGGAGGATAGAGTGCAGTGGAGGAGGAGGAGGAGGTGGAACATTCTCGAACGAATTGGAGGAGAGCGTTTCAACGTTCTCGTGCTTTCAGAGAATATACTGAAGTTTTGGAGTGGGAAGGGGAGCTTAGTACAGTGCGGGGGAATCCATCATTTAGTGGATTTCAGAGGCCTTGAAGGGATAGTGTGTGCTCCCTTGGGTTCAGTGATCAGCTATTATCATTACATCCATCTTTTCATTTTTTTTTCATTATTATTACTTATATGCTTTCGTCTTTATAACCTTACGGCCGGAAGGGAAGATGGTTCCCTGTGATGAATGAAAATGCTTGGTGGCAGATAAAAAAATATATAAAAAATATAACAGTCATCCATGGGTTAACTATGGACATCTACTGAAGCTGAAATTGACAGATCGAGATTCCATCCCGCAGGTGTATAGCATCATCTGTACTTGCAATGAACAATGTAAGAACTATCACTGCCGTTCATGAGTTACCTATGGACATCTACTGAAGATCTTAATAGACCGAGATCCCAATGTCCTGATTTCATCTGGTCTTGGAGTAAGCCTGGGGATGTGGACAGGACAGGGCAGTGGAAATGACCTTAGGTCAAGTTAGAGGAAATTGGGGTCACTCGTAGCGACTCCTGCCCCTCCAATCCCGTGGTGGGATCCTATAGAATTGGATTTGACAAATTATTTCTATTTGGCCAAATCGTATTTCGACCAATTTATATTTCGCCAATTTGTACCAAATCTGATTGCACCTAACCAAATTATACCTTACCTAACCATACCTTACCATGATAACCTAACGTAACCTAATCTAATCTAGCTTAAACTAAGGGGGTTTGGTCAGATGTGATTTAGTTTTACGTCGCAGAAATCCCCCTTATTAGGAGGCTGAACAGTGCCCCTTCCAGAAGACTTTGTAGTGTAGAATTTAATGAACCATGCCTTTGGTCCAACCCGCTGGTGCCAGGGTTTGAACTGCCGTCACCTCGACCTCCGGTGCACGTAGCGACGCTCTGGTCAGATGTACCATATTATTTAGCGAAATATTGGGCAACAGAAGGCCACCGGAGTAGAATGAAGTCTTCAGTGGTGAAGTTGAACGAAGTTTGGTCAAGTGTGAGAGATGACCAGAGGTCCAAGTTGTCGGGAATTCAAACGCCGCCAGATGGTGCAAGTGTCGATGTCAGTGGCCGCACGGGGCCGCCTGGAGGTGCTTAACATGGTATGAGAATTATCGACCAGATGTTTAAGTAGATTAGAGAGGAAAGTCTCCTGGAAATTTATCTGAACGCCTGTCCATGAGCCGAAGAATGGACGGGAGACGAAAGGTTTCGACATGGCTCCAGTGTGGATCGACATACGTGTGTGTGTGTGTGTATGTGCGTGCGTGTGTGTGTGTGTGTGTGTGTGTGTGTGTGTGTGTGTGTGTGTGTGTGTGTGTGTGTGTGTGTGTGTGTGTGTGTGTGTGTGTGTGTGTGTGTGTGTGTGTGTGTGCATGTGCGTGTGTGTGTGTGTGTGTGTGTGTGTGTGTGTGTGTGTGTGTGTGTGTGTGTGTGTGTGTGTGTGTGTGTGTGTGTGTGTGTGTGTGTTTGTGTGTGTGTGTGTGCGTGCGCGCGCGTGCTTGTACATGTGTATCTTTGTACATGTTTTAGATACACTCGTACACAGTGTGTTAAACATCCCTGTCATGTCACTCGAATATCTATCAAGACTATTGAGACCAGCCTCAAAAGGAATTGAGAACGAGCCTTGCTGCTGAATACGGGAAGAGGACGGGGAAGGGGAGGGGAACGGGGAAGGGGAGTTGGGGGAGGGGGGGAATGAATGGGAGAGATAAGTGACGCGGAAGAGGGGGAAGGAGGGGGGAGCAGAGGAACGAAAGGAAAGAGGGGAGCGAGGGAAAGGAAGGGCGAGTGACTTAAATGTGAGAATGTAAGGAATTAGAGAGAAAGGAGGGCGTATAAGAAGGGAAGAGAAGGGGAGGGTGCGAGAAGGGAGAGGAGAGAAGGGCAGGTAAAGGGAGGAAGGATGGGAGAGGAAGGGAAGAGATGGGAATGGGTAGGATAAAGTTGTGTATCTGTTTAACACGTGAGGAGGAAACAGTGCCAGATTTGAGCACTTCAGAACGGGATAAAGGGGTACTGCCAATCAAAAGAATTATATACAAATCCCTGTAGAGATTCTGTACAAATCCTTGATCTCCACTATTTGAAAAATATTGAATAACTACGAGTATATAGATCTAGAAAATGTTGGGCACTAGATACGCTTTATAGAACTCTTGCATATTTAGAAAGGTGTCTTTGTTACGCATATTGTAAATTAGATTCTCAATTGATAGTAGTATCTGTATGAGTATACATTTGCCTGCCTGGCTTCAAACTATGTCTTTAGACATCTTCAAGTAGAGTCATGTTAACATTCAGTACTTTAACTACAATATAGAAACTAAGAGGAAATAATGACACAAAGGAAGACAATAAAGGACAAAAAAGAAAGAGAGAGAGAAAGAGGGGAGCAGGGGAGAAGGGAAGAAACAAAGAGAAAGTAGGGTGAGGGAGAAAGGAATAAGATGCGGTTATCCCACTAATTATCTACTTGAATGGGAATGTGATCAAGCGAGAAAGGAGGGCGGACGGCGAGGGAGAGGGAGCAGCCAGCAGACTCCAGATGTAGAACCCCAGCTTCTAAGGTTGATCTCCCAAAAGAAAACGGAGAAGAAGAGAAGAAGGAAACGGAACGAGAAATGTGAATAACTCGTAATTTGCTGAAACCGTCTCAGGGTCGGGCAGTCTAAAGGTACGTTTTGCTTGTTGCGGTTATTAGCCTACTGCCACAGCCAATGGCGGGTGACGCGCATCATACCTGGCATCATATGTGGGTAAACGCATTGGTAGGTTTGGTTAAAATGATCAGCCCTGTTCTTTGCATCTCGAAGCAAAACAGCCCCATCATTCAAATACAAAGAGTTAGTGCTCTAGACAATCGTTTGACGATCATCATTGAGCCATGAACGATCATCGTTGAGCAATAATCGTACCAAGCAAAATGTACCTTATGGCGATAAGACCTTCGGTGGATGTAGAGAGAAGAGAAAGAGCAGAACTATCTGTAACAGCAGCAGTTGCACCAGCAGATGAGGAGAAAAGAATTAGCAGAAAGTTTAGAAAGGAAAGAGGCAAAAAACTGGTTTACCAGAAGAGTGGTTAACAAATGGAATAGACTTACTAACATCTAGTGAGCGCTGAAATTATTGGTTGTTTTAAGAGCAGGTTAGATACCTCTATGGATGGGGATGATAGACGGTAGCGGACATGGAACTGCTTAATGTAGGCATTATGGTCTCTTGCAGTCTCCTCAATTCTTGTGTTCTTGAGTTTGGAGAAGAAACAGGAAGAGGAAAAAGAGAAGGAGGAACATAAGTGAGAGAAACAGAAGACAATGTCTGAAAATTGTCTCAATACTCACAGCTCGAATAAAAAGAAAAACGCTCAAAAAAAAATTAACAGTTCAAGGAAAGCCCAGAATCATTTCTCCTATAAATGACGAATATAAAGTGAGAAATAAGATAGTGAATAGTGTCAAGACTCAAAAAGATGTCTGTATCCTCAAAGGAAGAAGGTAGCAATATTCTAAGAAGGATGAACTATGGAGAAGGAATTGGAAAAGAAGGTAGTAGGTGGGAGGGCAAAGGAGAAGAAGCAGCGGCCTCAGGAGGAGGAGGGAGAACAACAGGAAGTGAGCAGAAGGAGTCTGCAAGTGTTTCGACGGTAAAGAAAGGAGGAGGAACCAGAAACCGATAGAGATGGAGATGCAGGAGGAGGAGGAGGAGGAAGAGGGGAAGGAGGAGGAAGAGCAGCTTCCGAGTGTCGCCAAGGTGAAGACAGCGGTCAAGGAGGAACCAGGAGGCGACAGAGAGGGAGACCCAGTGCGAAGAGGAAGTGAAGGACGCGCTGAAGAAGTCCGAGGGTCTGGAAGAGACGAAGGAGGGTGGGCCTGGAGGGAGAGAGGGTCCCGTTGGAGGAGCCATGGAACTGGAGGAGCAGGTGGAGGTGGGTGGAGTGTGGAGTGTCCTGGCACCGGGTGTTTCGCCCTTTTTCTTTTCGGAACGTTGGTAGGCGGGCCTTTTGCCAAATTGTGTTTTTTTCAGACTTAAGTTACTTCTTCACACCGAGATGGAAATAGAAATTTGATGATATAGAACCAAGAACAGAAAGAAAAAGAACAGAAGGACAATGAAGAAGAAGAAGAAGAAGAAGAAGGGTGAGAAGGCAGTGGAAAGAATAAAGAAAAGCTTAAAGATATAAATAACAAATTGAGGCAATCTATGGAATTATAAATATATTAAGACAAAGAAGCTTAACTCACTGAAAGAAAAGAGGTATGATGAAAAGGTGAAGATAAAGAATCCAAACAACAAGTGGGACATTAGGAGACGGATGAAGAAAGCCTTGCAATACAGTATTTTATTTTTTCAGGCATGTTTATATAACATATATATACGAGTATATATATATATATATATATATATATATATATATATATATATATATATATATATATATATATGTATGTATGTATATATATATATACTTGTGTGTGTGCTGTCATATATGCACACATACACATACACACGCACACATACACAGACACACACACAGACACACACACACACACACACACACACACACACACACACACACACAAATCCATGGACGAGTTTTTTTATTTACTCAAGAGAGAAAACGTACAAATATGGTCTTCATGCATTTGTAAAATGTATATGATCGTGTGGGTCTCAGTAGTGTGTATAGCGATGGTAAAGATAAAAGCAAATACACATGTACACACATCGAACAAAACAACAGGTCAATTGCTCCATATTTTCTTTGCCTTTGTAAGCTATTCATCCCAAGTCTGGTAAGATCTCACCGGCAGCATCTTTACGGCTGTAATGACGTAATTAGAGACGCTTTGGTGAAAGCGGTGGCAGCGACGCGCGAAAAGAAGCAATATTGTCGCTTTGAACTCCCTCTCAATATCAAAGAGCTGAGTGTTGAGTTGTGCCGTGTTGTTAAAGGACGATCCTTTTCATATGGATCCATACACACAGAATACGTAAACATTCATGCGCGCGCATGCAAATGCACACATTCACGCCCACTCACACATGTGTACATAGACACACATACACTCACACATACACTCATACACACATACACACATACACACACACACACAGACACACACACACACACACACACACACACACACACAGCAAGAGTCAGAAACATAAAGGCAGACAAAAAGGCAAACACAGAGAGACAGACATAGAGACAGACAAACAGCGAGACAGATCAGGTAAAGTCCTATGGAGGAGAATACGAAACGTAAGAAAGTGAGAGAGCAGAGTCAGATATAACTAACGCGAGCTAAGAATGAGAATGTGAAAGAAATTATAAAAAGGAACGAATGAAAAGAGAGAGAAGGAGGAGGGAGGAGGAGGAGGAGGGAGGAGAAGGAGGAGGAGGAGGAGGAGAAGAAGCAAGAGAAGCGTATGGATGAGTAAGCAATACAATCTTTTGGTTACGTATATAAAATAAACATTATATAATTAACGAAAATATGAATGAGTGAATGAATCGATGAATGAATGAATGTTTGAATGATTAAACGAACAAGTGAATCATGAAGAATAACAAAAGGAGGACTAATGGTGGCGGCACACTAGGCATTTCTCGTTAGCATGCTATTTGCTTTTGTTACTTCGTTTTTTGAGTAAAAACGACTTCGATTACAATATTTTGTTTTTCGGGTTTCCAATTGTCAAATTACTCTTGCGTCATATACTAAGAAGCTGAAAGACGAACTAAGAGAAGTTAAACCCGAAATACGAATATTAGACACAAGAATCTTGAATGACAGGGGGTTAGACGAACAACTGAACGACTCATGAAGAATAATAAAATGAGGACGAAGCTAGCGATCCCAAAACCAGTCAAGCTCTTCACACGGTAACGGTAGCCGCCAGACGATTTTATTCAGCCAAGGATGGACCCACCTCAACGGGAGGGGAGGGGACGGGGGTCGAAACGAACTTCGAACGAACGAGATCCCATGAATGTGAATGAAATCACCTGGAGGCAACCAAAAAAAAAAAAAAGTGTCTGTCACCCGGTATGAAAGAAGCTAGTTTCAGGACTCGAACGCAGGAGCGCAATTCCAAGTATAGGGAACGGGAAGACGTCCCTTGGGGGTGGGGGGTGGGGTGGGGGGTTGCTCTCGGCGATTGGGAACGCGTCGAAATGTCACTCTAAAGGTTTCGGACTCAGGCAGGGAGTGACGTCATCTTGAGGCCGTGACGTCACACTATAAGGCTTGTGTCACGTGTTCCTATTTTTTTTTTTTTTTTTTTTTTTTTTACACTCCGTTACTGGTGGTCACATATCTAACCACTTCCACCCGCCCATCCACCCCCTCCACCGTGGAATAAAATCGCCTGACGTCACCAAGCAAGTGACCATTGGGTCGATTGAAACGTTGCCCTTAACTGAATTATAAATTCACTTGACACTCTTTTAACACTAGACTTTAGCGGGCCCTACACGATCAATCGTATTGCGCAATATTCCGCATTGTACAATATTATTAATGGTGTAGGGATGGCATTAAAGAGGCACACGTGTTTGGCCTGTACATTTGATGTCTTCAATATATTGGGTCATTCCTCAATACCATTCCTACACCGTCAATGATATTGTAGAATACAGAATATTGCGCAATAATATTGATCACGTAGGGCCCGCTTTAGACAGCCAGTGGCCACTAGCTTATTGGCCGATTACTTCAGTGAGTCACTCCAGTGTGTCTGTGTGCGCGCGCCATTTCTTGGTCTGACCCCATTCTAGACCAGAAGGTCATCCCTTTCTTCCTTTCGAGTGGTTTGGTTGATACTCTCCCGCTCCAACTCATCCACACTCCTCTCCTACTCTTTTTCTCCTGCATCCCTTCCCCTCTCTTACCCTCTCTTCCACTCCCTTCCCTTCTCTTCCTCTCTTTCTATCCCTCCTTTGCTCTTCTTCACCTCTCCTCCCTTCCTCTTTTCTTCCTTGCCCTCTCTTTCTTTCTATCCCTCTTCTCTTGCTCTTCTTCTTCACCTCTCCTCCCTTTCTCTCTTCTCCCCCCTCTCGTTCTCTCTTCTCTCCCACTCTCTTTCTCTCTTTCTATCCCTCCTCTCCTGTCCTTTTTCCCCTCTCTTCCCTTCCTCTCTTCTCCCTTCCCCTCAATTCCCCTCTTTCTATCCCTCTTCTCCTGTCCCTTTTCTTCATCTCTCCTCCCTTCCTCTCTTCTCCTTTCCCCTCTCTTCCCCTCTTTCTATCTCTCCTATCCTTCTTCTTCACCTCTCCTCCTTTCCTCTCACCTCCCTTCCCCTCTATACCTTCCCCTCTCTTCTCTTTTCTTCCCCTCTTTCTATCACTCTTCTCTTGTCCTTCTTCTTCCCCTCTATCATTTTCCTCTCTTTCCACACCTTCTCTTTCTCTTCCTCTCTTTGTCTTCTTCTTTTACCCCTCCAAACCCTCTCATCTTTCCCTCTCCTGCCTTTTCCTCTCCTGCTTTACCCAAAGACAGCCTTCATAGTCCTTTTTTCAGGACATCCCGAAAGAGGAGAAGGAAAAGAAAAGGTCGGTGGAGACTGCAGTGGCCTTGGGACGCTTAGCATAAGACAACCCAGGTCCTCTCTTCGTCAGGAGGAGGAGGAAGAGGAGGAGGAGGATCAGGAGGAAGAGGAGGAGGAGAAGTTCACTTACGCTTTATACGACTCCTCCTCCTCCTCCTCCTTTCTTTGACCCTACCGCTGCAGAGGGGATGTCCGTCTCCTGAGTAAAATCACCTGGCGACAGCTAGACAAAAACTGATTTACCAACAGAGTGATTAGCGAATGGAATAGACTTAGTAACAAGGTAGTGACCACTGAAATAATTGGTTGTTCTGTTGTACGTTAAAGGGGGTGTTCTGCTGTACGTTAAAAGCAATGTCCATGCCCGTGTTTTAGAGAATGTTAAACAGGATGCATATGATAGTTTGTGGGTAGAATTAACCCGAACAAATGGACAAAAGATGAATGTAGGTGTAATATATAGGCCAAAAACATTATCATTAGCAGACGGCAAACTGTTGTTTAAGGAATTGTCTAGTTTCTGCAACTGGAACTTATTGATAATGGGTGATTTCAGTTTTACTGACATTGATTTTATGACCCTTGAACATGGCCATATATGTAGTCGCTTGATATATTTTCTCAGTGACAATTACGTAGTTCAGCATGTAAAGAGACCACAAGACATGGAAATTTACTCGATCTATTGATCACTAACCACGAAAGCATCATAACCGATGTAGAAGTTGGTGAAACCATTGCAAATAGTGATCACAACTTAGATTCAAGCTGTGAAAAAACTATGGTGAACTTACTACAGTAAATATAACAAAAAAAAAACTAAAAGGTATATAGAAAAACTCAAAGTTAATAAAACACCAGGGTCTGATGGTTGGCATCTTAAAGGAAATGAAAAATTAGATTGTTGTTCCATTAGAAATTATTTTCAAGAAATACATCATATCCAGAAATGTCCCAAGAGAATGGAAGCTGGCTAACGTTACTCCCATATTCAAAAAAGGTGATAAAAAGAAACACAATAACTACAGGCCTATAAGCTTGACTTCAATCATAGGAAAAATTATGGAAATTATCATCAGAGATGCTTTCGAACACCATTTAGAAAGTAACTGTTTGGTAAATAATAGCCAGCATGAATTCAGACGGAAACGTTCTTGCGTAATTATGACAAAATAAACAGTATAGATTTAATATATCTAGACTTTGCACAAAATTTTGATGCCGTCCCCCCACGAAAGATTACTTACCAAATTAGCTTCAAACGGAATAAGTGGTAGCCTATTAAGTTGAACTAGTAATTAGTTAAACGATTGAAAATAGAATTGTTTTAAATGGCAAAACTTCTAGATGGAAAAATGTTACGAATGGAGTTCCTCTGGGTTCCGTTCTTGGGCCACGTCTATTCATAGTACATATAAATGATATAGACCACGGACTGAAATCTATTGTCTCCAAATTTGCTGATGATACAAAACTGTGCGGAATGGCAAATCATCACTTAAACCAATCAGATATTCAAGAAGATTTAGATAAACTACAGCAATGGTCTGAAAAGTAGCTAATGAAATTCAACACAATTAAATGCATGGTTATGCACATAGACAAAAATAATAGTAAGTACGATTCTAGGACTTATTGTGCGATCTTTTGACTTCAGAAGTCCATCTCTCATTAACAAGCTATATAAATCGTTAATTCGTCCACATTTGGAATATGATGTTTCCGTATGGTCACCGAATCTCATACAAAAATTTACTAAAAAAAAACCGTAGACTCAGAGGTGACTTGATACAGGTTTTTAAAATTCTAAATGGAATTGACAACACCAAAAGTGATAAAATATTTACACTGAATGAGAATCAGACAAGAAATAATGGTCTCAAGCTGTCAGGAAATAGATTTAATTTGGAAGTGGGTAGAAACAACTTCGCCAAATGAATGGAATAAAGTTCCTGCAGAGGCAGTGCAATGTAGTTCAGTTCGAATCTTTAATATTCGTTTAAATAAACACCTAAGCAAGATGCTGTAATACCTGTCATTTATTTTATATTACTTGTTTATTTGTTTGTTATTATTTGTCTGTTTGTTTATTACTATTTATTTGATTATTATTTATTGTTATTTATCTGTCTATTTATTATTATTTAATATTTACCCGTTTGTTTATTATTTAACTTAACCTATTTATTTATTTTATGTAATATCACTATATCATTATTTTTGTTTGTTTATTTATTTATCATTATTATCATTTTTTCGCATCCAATCTAGGTATGGAACAAAAGGTCTCCTGTCGGCATGCTCCTTCTTTGTAATCCTTTGTAATCCTTTGTAAATTTATGTATACGGATGGAAGATGGTAAAGGACATGGAACTGCCTAGTGTAGGCCTTATGGTTTTTTGCAGTATCCTCAATTCTTATGTTCCTATGACCAAAGACGTAGAGCTCAACGAGAGGATTAAAGGTCCCATTTAACCCTCTTCTGTCACGTATTATGACATCTTGAACTGTTATAACTTGTTACGCCACATTTCATGAAGTCATGTACAGTTACGTCATGATTTGTTACGTCATAACCCACGACGTCATCGCATCCTCTCGTAGAGCAAAAATGACATTAGGAAGGTTCTAGAATGCTATTTTCCTTCCAGTTACCGCTGTTGATCAAGAATCCTTTGTGATCTTGACTTGCGGACACCGATAAGCGTCACTTGATAACCGCAACAAGAGGAAACGGCATGTAAGACGCGCACGGGCGTGTGTTCGTTCGTTTGTTCGTGTCTGTTTATCTGTTAACGATCTTCTACACTATAGGGGGGAGACTAAGGAGGAAAGGGAGAGGGAGATGGGGGATACCTGTCAACGCTCAAGCCCCCAGATAGAGGAGGAACTCTTGTATCCCCATGTTGATGATGTATGTTTGTGTGTATACACACACACACACACACACACACACATATATATATATATATATATATATATATATATGTGTGTGTGTGTATTCACTTGGTCTTTGGATCACGTGTTGGACTCGTGATCGACAGCTATTTCCCTCCTGGAAGAGAGCTCAGAGCTCGTAGGTCCGATCTATGGGTAATGCTATGACCTTTCACACACACACACCCCCAACTCCCCGCCCACGAGAGTTGGAGTAACACCCCTCAGCGCTGCGATACTGATATTATTTCAGCCCCGGGCGAGAGTCGAACCCGGACCTCCGTAGTGGCAGGCCAGAGCTCTAACCACAGCGCCATGAGAGGTGTGTGTGTGTGTGTGTGTGTGTGTGTGTGTGTGTGTGTGTGTGTGTGTGTGTGTGTGTGTGTGTGTGTGTGTGTGTGTGTGTGTGTGTGTGTGTGTGTGTGTGTGTGTGTTTGTATATTTGTGCTCTACGCACTAGATAAAGAATCAAATTAAGGTAAGTATGAGGAAGACAACGAGAGGATCACGTTTTATATATATATATATATATATATATATATATATATATATGTATGTATGTATATATATGTATATATATATATATATATATGTGTGTATATATATATATACATATATATATACAGTATATATATATATATATATATATATATTCATATATACACACGCACGTGTACACAAATTAACGATTTTCCCCCATGATAAGCTACGACTCGGCAGGCAAGATTACATTTTTTTTTCAATCTTGCGATAAACCATGATAATGACCCGATAAGGAAGACGAAAAAGGTTCAGTAAACCTCTTTGTTGTCGTTTGTGTCAAAGATGAAATCTACAAAAGTCCTTCGAGAATGAAAGAGCTTTATCTGTCTTTTGTGTCGAAAACTAAGAAATCTTACATAAAGCTTCCCGGCGGATGAGATCGGATGAAATTTTGATTTCAAAAGGGAAGAGAACCATTTCGAAAAAGTTTTATGATATGGCAAGCAGTATGGGAGCTCAGAGTTTTGCTCCTCTCGTCTGAAGAAATCGCCAAACATTCTGAAACTGATACGGTCACTCCCAGAAATCTTCGATCACTCGATGCATTTCTCCCTGCGGATGAAACATTCGTTAAAAATTTTAATGTATTTTTTCTATAAATATTTTCATTAAGGATGAGTGGTGTTTCTTTATGCAGGAAATATATCACACCCTTTGCCACCAAAGGGATGCATTTGTGGTGACAAACGCAGAGTGGTCGAAGACTTTTGACCACAGCTGTTCGGACGGTGGGGTTGAGAGGCAGAAACTTTGAGAGCTATGAGGAAGACAGCAGGGCGACAAACGTATCAACGTATCTTTACTAAGTTGCCAAAAAGGAATGTTCCAATGGACGAAGAAGCGGAAACAGATTTTTAGGAAGGGCTTCAGTTAGAAAGAAAATAAAGAAAATATAGTCCTTATACACTTCCTTTGGTGTTTTGATTAATCTTGTTATCAGAAACAAGTGCATCAATAAAAGAAGTGAAGGCATGGAGATATCGATCACTAGTCAATCACGTAATCCAAGATCATGGTGAATCAAGTGAAATCTAAGATTGCTTTTCAGAAAAAATGGCAAAGAAAAAAAAAGAGAGAGAGAGAGAGAGAGAGAGAGAGAGAGAGAGAGAGAGAGATATGTTGTATGGATCTGGGGCTATGACTAAGAATAAACAGCTGATTTAGAAAAAATAAAATAAGAAAAAAAAAAACATTGCAGTTTTGAAGCGGGCTACCGAAGCGTGTTAGGTGCAAGTTAACGATAGTAAAGTTAGACGTGCTGTCGAAGGTATATCATAGCTATATCATGACCTACATGAATATTCAGAATGACATCAGAGAGACGAAATGTACAGTGCACTGTTGACGGTGAGTTTTTTATCCGTATGTATGTTATGCATGTATGTATATACGTACGTATGCATCTGTGTATGTATGAGTAGTTGAGGAAAGATTTCCTTGACATTTTATTAAGGGGATTGGATTTTGAAAAAGGGATTGGATAATTCTTAATGGGGTTAGATTTTTTTTGAATGAGATTTGATCCCTCTTAATTGCGTTGGATTCCCCTTTAAGGATCCGGATCCTTCAAAAAGAATCCAACTACCTTAGGAGGGATCCAACCCTTTCGAGAGGGATCGAATCTCATTAGAAAGGATCCAAACCCCTTAAGATGTAGTGATATTAAGAGTTTCAACTCTCATATGATTGAAAAGCGCCCGCCACTGTCTTGGTAACATAAGTAAACAAAGACTTTCCCTCCTTCGTTCTTTTATGGCAAATTGCAGCACGACAGTTTTCGCCTTCTTCGATAAGGAACGTTTTGTTCGCTGCGATTATTAGCCTACCATAGCCATTCTGTTTGGGTAAACGCGTTGGTAGGCTCCGTTAAAATTACCAGCCTCGTATTTTGCAGCTCAAAGCAAAACAGTACCATTCAAAAACAAAGAATTAGTGCTCTAGACAATTGTTTGACGATCATCATTGAGCCATGAACGTACCTTTACCGGACTGTTATCTGATTGTTACCTGGCAGTTACCAAGACAAAACATGTCGAAGAACTTGTTTTCCCAGTTGTACATAATAAATAAGTATGTATTATTGCGGGCACTTGAATCTAGCTCATGTTGTTTTAGAACTAAGCAAATATTTCATTCTTCGTTGTTATATAGATATAGCTTTTTTGAAAAGCAAAAATTAAATCTTATTGTAAAGGTGAATTGTTTTATATATGTATATAGTTTGGTATTGGCAGAGTGGAGCGTTTGCAATAGTATGTATGTATATGTATGTATGCATATATGTATGCATGCATGTATGCATATTGGTTTACCACTTCAGCATGAGGTTTTACCCTTAACTGAATGGAAATGACTGGAGTCGGCCAGGAGAGAGTTAGTCGCGACCACCACTTTCTATAGCCACCACTGTCACTTGCTATAACGATCACTATTTACATAAAACAAGTATCAGCCATTTCTTCAAGCTGCACCCCTATACAACCAGCAAAGCTCTCAGTTTCTCCAACAACTGTCACATCTTACAACCACCAGTACCATTCGTTACAACCACTACCACCACAACTGTCATCGCCACCACCTACAATACCACCGTCTCTTCCTACAACCAGTGTCACCTGCTATAACCACTTATACCACATCTCGACAACTGCCACAACTATCACAACTACCACAACTGCAGCCACCGTTTCCTACAGCCAACTGGTTGTGGTAGTTGTTGAGATGTGGTATAGGTGGTATAGCAGATGACACTGGTTGTAGGAAGAGGCTGTAGTGGTGTGTTTGAGGGCGTGACATTTTTTTTTTTTTTTTTTTTTTTTTAGAAGTGGTGATGGTGGTGGTATTGGTGGTGACCTCTACTTCTTCCTACAACCACTCACACTTGCTGTAATCATCATCACCTACTACAGCCACAACAACCAGCACTACCACTCCTTGGCAACTGCAACGATTTCACACCAGTCATAGACCACTTCAGAAACCGAGGCACCATTCCCCGGAGGCAGAGAGAGGCAGAGTCACGGGTAATGAGAGGGAGGGTGAGAGGGAGAGCAGGGAGGAGGGAGGGTGGAAGGGAGAGAGGGAGGGTGAGAGAGAGGGAAGGAGGGGAGGAGGGAGGGTGTCACTGGGGGCTCTGCTGCAGCAGCGAGTAGGAGGCCACGCACGCCGGTGTGTGGTGGCAGCAGCCATCGATTCTGGCAGTGTGCCATGCATGACAAGAGACCGGCCGTCATGCAGCACGTTGCCCTGCTGCCTTGTCTTCACCCTTCTCCTCGCCCTTTCCTTTCCCTGCTCCTCCACTTACTCCACCTCTTCCTCCTTCTTTTCCTCCCTCACTTTTTTCTCCCCCTCCTCCTCCTCCTCCTCGGCCTCTGCTATCTCCCTTTCTTCCACTTACTCCACCTCTTCCTCTTCCTTTTCCTCCTCCCTTTCCCCCTCCTTTTCCTCCTCCTTTTCCTCCTCCACCTTTTTCTACCTCTCCTTCTCCTCCACTTACTCCACCTCTTCCTTCCCATTTTCCTCCCTTCCTTTTTCTCCCACTCTTTCTTCTCCTCGGCCCCTGTTATCTTCCTCTCCTCCACTATCTCCTTCTCTGTGAACCACTCTTCCACTTCCTCCTCCTCCACCACATTCTCTTGATCCTCTTCCAACTACCTGTGCTCCTCCTCCTTCTTCATACTCCTCTTCTTCATACTCCTCCATCTCTTCCTCTTCCTCCACCTTTTCCTTTTAAACCTTTTCGTACTACCTCTACTCCATCTTATGTTCCTCCTTCTCTTATTCATCCTCTTCCTCTTCCTCCTCCTCTTCCTCCTCATTCTCCTATTTCATTTATTTTTCCTGCTCTTCCTCTTCGTCTTTTTCTTCCGCCTCCCTCTCATCCACTCCCTCAAAATATCTTTCTTGGCCTCTCGTGCCTCCTTTTTCATCTCATGTCACATGCCTTCCAGACCCTTCTTTACCACCACCACCACCTCAAACACTAGCTCCGACACAACCATCGCCACCAACACCAGCACATGCCTTCTCCAACTCCAACAACTCCATCACCCACCTTCACCGTCCTCCTCCCTCTTTCCCATCTTTCTCACCCTCCTTCCTCTCTCTTCCCTTCCGGTTTTCATCCTCACCTGTCTCACTTCCCCCTAGGCCTCTGGTCTCCCCTCTCCCTTCTCTCTTCCTCGATCCTGTTACCTAATGTCCCGGCCACTCCTTCGCGTCGAGTCAGTGGCCATCCCGTCTCCATTGGCTTGTAACCTTCTCTTCCCCTTCCTCCACTTCCTCCTCCTCCTCCTCCTCCTCCTCCTCCTCTTCCCCTTCCTCCACTTCCTCCTCCTCCACTTCCTCCTCCTCCTCCTCCTCCTCCTCTTCCCCTTCTTTCCCTTCCCTCCTTTTCCACCTTCTCCTACTGCTACTCCTCCTCGTCTTCCACCTTCTACCCCTCCACCTTTTCCTACTCCTCCTCTTCCTTTTTCTTCTCCTCCACCTCGACATTGTACTTCTTCCTGATCCCCTCCTACTCATGTTCATCCTCACCCCTACCTCTCCTCCACCTCCTCCTCCTCCTCCTATTACTTGCTCGTAGAGCCCAGGGAGTACATGAGTTATGGGTGCTTCATATATAGAAATAAGGAGTTGTATAAGATTTTATTCATCTATTGAGTGAAGCTTTTCAATGAACGTGATCTCAATGGATTCAGATCAGGGCTTTAACCGGATGACACCTAGCATCGGGCAGAATGAAATATTTTAAGTGGATCAACGTGTTCATAGTAATGATGTATTCAGGCCCTGGGGACTCCTCTGAGCCGAATAGAATCCTTAGGTCCCTGGCCAGGACAGTCTTTAAAGTACGCCGTGCTACAGGAAGGGCTAAGTGTGCTTTTCCGGTAGTGTTCCCCACTGCGTCGCATCCACAGTGACATAGCAGATCCATCTCTCTCTCTCTCTCTCTCTCTCTCTCTCTCTCTCTCTCTCTCTCTCTCTCTCTCTCTCTCTCTCTCTCTCTCTCTCTCTCTCTCTCTCTCTCTCTCTCTCTCTCTCTCTCTCTCTCTCTCTCTCTCTCTCTCTCTCTCTCTCTCTCTCTCTCTCTCTCTCTCTCTCTCTCTCTCTCTCTCTCTCTCTCTCTCTCTCTCTCTCCCCTCACACACATACCATACAAAACACACATTGTATATGTATATATTTCTCATGTACATACACCTTTCAATTCATCAGTGTAAAAGTCCAACTCTCCAAGCTAAATAAGTAGTCGGGAATTAATCACTACAAAATCATTGAAGTAGACGCAGTCCTCTACCATAGGAATCGCCAATCGAGGAGGTACGAGCAATTGTTAGTTTGTAGGCGAAGATCAGCGCTCCTGTCTTTCAGGACAACATCGCACCGAAAATTCATAAGGACATAAAAAACATAAGAATAAAGGAAACGGCAAGAGACCATATGGTCTACACTAAGGAGTTCCATGTGCATTACCACCTATCCTCCCCATCCATAAAGTTATCTAACCTCTTTTTTTTTTTTTAAGCAATAGTTTCTGCGCTTACTACATAGCTACTAAGTCTATTCCAACCGTTAACTTATTGGTCCCAAGAGCTCTGGTGAAGCCCTTTTGTGGGTGAGGGTGGAGGGTGGGGCTGAGGTGTACCCTTAAGCGTGCAAGAAGTTCCGCAGATTGATAACAAGCAGTGGTTAGCGGGTGCTGGACGATCTTATTCAGTGTTGAAGTGGTCTTCAGGAGTTTAGAAAACAGTGTCGCATAAGGCCCGGGGGTAAGGTAGGGATAGGAATGTGTGAGCAAAGAGGCTGAACACAGTCAGAGCTAGTCTCCTGGTTGAAGAAGGAAGGTGTGTTGAAACTTGCTCTATACCCGTCGTTATTGACTTTGTGTGTGTGTGTGTGTTTGTGTGTGTGTGTGTGCGTGTGTGTGTGTGTGTGTGTGTGTGTGTGTGTGTGTGTGTGTGTGTGTGTGTGTGTGTGTGTGTGTGTGTGTGTGTGTGTGTGTGTGTGTGTGTGTGTGTGTGTGTGTGTGTGTGTGTGTGTGTGTGTGTGTGTGTGTGTGTGTGTGTGTGTGTTTGTGTTTGTGTGTTTGTGTTTGTTTTTGGTGATTTCCATGAATATGAATAAAATAGCCCGACGGCAGGAGTAACAAGATGTAAAGTGCCACCGGGTACGAAAGGGGCTAATTGAAATAGGCTATAACACTCCCCCCCCCACACACACACGCCAAGGGAGAAGGGGCGCCACGGAGTTGAATGAAGTGGCCTGGCGCCAAGCAGAGCGAAAGGAACGGGACGCAAGCCGTCGAGTGTATTTATAGGTGTATCAGCCTCTCCACGTGCAAGAAGCAATCATTCGCGCAATCAATAGACTTGCCATCTCTCAAGCGCGACTCCTCACCTGCTACCACCTCCAACACCTGCTGGCACCACCTGCTATATATAGCACCTGCGTCACCTGCTACTTGACGCCCCACAATATGTTGTACATCTACAATCTGTAACACCCAGTATCTCCTACACACAAAACCTTCAAATGATTAACAATACCCATTGTCAACAAAGGACCGATACCTGAAAATCCCGTCGTAAACATTGGCCCGGTACCTGAAAATCCCGTTGTAAACAAGGTCCCAGTACCGGAAAAGTACGTTGTCAGCAAGACACGGTACCTGAAGAGGCCATTGTCAACAAAGGGCCAGTACCTGAAAAGCCTGTTGTCAACAAGAGCCGGTACTTGAAAAGTCCGTTGTCAACAAATGGCCGGTACCTGAAAAGCCCGTTCTCAACATAGCCCGGTACCTGACCAGTCCGTTGTCAGTATCGCCCAGTACCTGAAGAACTCGTCAACAAGACCCGGTACCTGAAAAGACTGTTCTCAACAAGGACCTGGTACCTGAAAAATCCGTCGTCAAAAAGGCCCGGTACCTGAAAAGACTGTTCTCAACAAGGGCCCGGTACTTGAAAAGTCTGTCGTCAACAAAGGGCCAATACCTGAAAATCCCGTCGTCACTAAAGGCCCGGTACCTGAAAAACCCGTTGTCAACAAGGCCTGGTACCTGAAAACCCCCTTGTCAATAAGGGCTGTTAACGAAAACTGCCATTGACTCCAACTACAGTGCCTCCGGTCGCGTTGATCTTGATTTCATCTTCTTGGAATGTGATGAGGTACCAGTATTGTAGATTTAATAATCAAGTAAGATTATAATGCTAATTGGTATTAAGAAAAATATTGATTCGTTTTTTTAAACTAAATGTGTTTAGATATCACAGGGTATCATATCTCTATTTAGAACAAGGATATACAAGGTAATGTATGAATTAGGGGCGCAAATAACACCAAATATATTTTATTAATTTCTTCCTTTCTAGGAAGTATCGAGTATGCTCGGGAAAGATACAGTAACTTTCAAATTTTCAATAAGTCTTTAAAAAAATGGGGCAAGGAGCAGTATTACTGTAATATGGGCCCGCTAGATTCTATCGAAAGCTGGAGTCTTGACGTCATACGCCAGCCATTACTTGATTGGCTGGAGAATCTTATGACGTAAAGGAAAGGGGAGGAGCTAATTTGGGGGTGACGCAGATAGACACAACGTAGTACGAGCATTGAGAAACCGTTTCTTTTCGTGCTGAATAAAATCACCTGACGGCAGTCAATATGAAAAAATGCATCATCCAAGTCACAGTCAAAGGCTGCTTATGAATAGATTTCCCTCAGTATAATAAAATCAGCTGGCGACAGCCGATATGAACCAAGCTGAAGTGGCTCTGTTTAAGATACGTTACATTTTGTTCGATGCGATTATCGCTCAACGATAATTACTTATGGCCCAATGATAATCGTCAAATGATTGTCTAGAACACTAATTCTTTGTATCTTTTTTGAATGGGGCTGTTTTGCTTGGAGCTGTAAAGTACGAAGATAATCATTTTAATCGAGCCTACCAACGTATTTACCCAAATATGATGCGGGTCACCCACCATTGGCTGTGGTAGTCTGCTAGGACCTTTATCCCCACCCAATAGTCACGCCCACCCAATATTGACACTTTAGGTCGCCCACATCTGAGCTTCACTTATCAACAATATCAAATTATTAACTGTAGATGATATTGATGGTATTATAAGAAGTGGTGGATATCAGTGAAGGAATGAAGATCTCTAAAATCCGGTAGCCTGTCTTAACTTGAATGAGGTCGCCTGGGGTGTGACGGGACAAAATCACTTTAGTTCCTAGTGACCATTGATGAGTTAATTGAGAGATTTTAATCCATGAAGGTCTAGTGATCCTCCTAAGCTGAATGAAATCTCCCGAAGTCTAAGTACAAGCAAGCACAATCAATATTCCCCTCCCACAACACGTACAAGTTTATGTGAGCCTGTCTAACGACTCAAAGCTGCAGCAAAGTTGATTACATAGGAGATAAGATAGGGAAGAAATATAATCGTACTTGATGACAGATTATAAATGTTCTCATATGTCAGGGTGCAAACTTTGTAAGATAAGTGGGAATCCTTTACGTTACCTTCGCCAAGTT
>NC_134783.1:9811922-9826922 GCF_046742065.1 Oratosquilla oratoria
AGTATCGTCAAAGCTACACAGCTAATATTACCCTTTTGTCATAATCTTGAAATAATTTCGTCTATAATGTGTTAAACACCAGTTCAAAGCGATAATTATACACACACACACACACACACACACACACATATATATATATATATATATATATATATATATATATATATATATATATATATATATAATCTACAAAACGCAGATTGGTTCAGGTGAACAGACAAAAATTCTTCATTCACTCAGTCCCTTAATCCACTTCATAAGTTTCGTTGTGGCGAAGGACGGGCGATTTCCTGCAGCTGAAATTATTTAGTCTAACGATGCCTAAAGGAGATCAAACCAAACCCACATCCATTCTCACCTGAATCAAATCGTCTGTTTTTAGAGAAAAAACAAGGTATATTTCCGTGTTTGTTTGTTTGTTTTGGGGGTGGGGGTTTTGGTGACCATCTCACTAAAAAGATATTAACATTTCCTGCTATGACATCCCTTTTACTGGACCTAATAATCTCTTAACATGTTCTTTGTCCCCGTAACCTGGTAACATTTGTTCTAACCCCCTTTTGCTGGCACTAACGTTAACCCTCTGACGCCCCGAAGGCCACCGGCCCCAGCAGTAGATCTTCGTACATCAGTGACTTCCCTCTCACCGCGTCGTTGACTTTCCGCAACGGGAGCGGGGATCCCCACGGCAGGAACCACGACCCCGCCCCCCCACCTCCCTCGGACCACGACGACGACGCGGACGTGGTGATGGACATCAAGACGTGCAAATCCCCCTCGGCCATGGCGGCAGCGACCTCGGCGAGGACGCTGGCAGTGTCGGCGAAGACCGCGGCTCAGCTTCAGTTCTCGAACGGCGCCGTTCCTACGGGAAGAAACGGCACGGCGGAAGGCCGCATGCGGCCATACCGCCACGGCGACACAGGTAAGGCAGCAGGGAAAGAGGAGGAGGAGGAGGAGAAGGCGAAGAAGGGGGAGGAGGGCAAGTCTTCCTCCTTCTCGTCGAGCACGAGCAGAAACGGCGGCGCGAGCACCTGGGGGCACCACGGCGAACGGGATGGGCAGCACCACATCTCATCCTCAGAGTTCGTGGTCGGAGTCGGCGGAGGCTTTGTCTACGGCAGCAAGATGAACGGGGATTCTGACAATGTCAAACGCTTCGAGGGCAAGAAGGACACCTCGGCCTTCAGACGAGACAAGGACGAGGACGAGGACGAAGTGTCCTCCAAGAGCGATGCACAAGTATCAGTCAAGTCTGATAAATCTAGTGATAAGGACGAAAAGTCTAGTGATAAAAGCGAGAAGTCTAGTGTATCTAGCCAATCGCCCTCTAGTTCCTCATCTAGTGATAAGTCTAAGGAATCTGGAAAGAAATCCTCTTCTTCTTCCTCGTCCATAAGTGATTCCAGTGAAAAGGAGGAGGCCAAGAAGAAGGAGGAGGAGGAGGAGGTGATGGAAGCGCAGGTGAGAAGAGACCTGAAGATGGGGTTGAAGGAGGAGAGGGAGCAGACTAGGGACGAGAAGGAGATCGATACGAAAGACGGAGGTAAAGGAATGTCGGAGGACGAGACGGACAGAACAAGAGGCGGCTTGATGTGGGAGATGGAGGGAATAAAGCAGCAGGAGGAGAGGTCGAAGAGGGAGAAGGAGGAGAAGAAGAAGGAGGAGGAGGAAGAGATGAGGAGGCTGGAGGAGGAGATGTTGAGGAAGGAGGAGGAAAAGATGAAGAAGGAGGCGGAGGAGAAGAAGAAGGAGGAAGAGGAGAGAAAGAAGAAGGAGGAAGAAGAAAGGAGGAAGAAGGAGGAAGAGAGGAAGATGAAGGAGGCGGAAGAGAAGAAGAAGAAGGAGGAGGAAGAGAGGAAAAAGAAGGAGGAAGAGGAGAGGAAGAGGAAGGAGGAAGAGGAGAAGAAGAGGAAGGAGGAAGAGATGAAAAAGATGGAGGAAGAGAGGAAGAAGAAGGAGGAGGAAGAGAGGAAAAAGAAGGAGGAGGAAGAGAGGAAGAAGAAAGAGGAAGAGTTGAGAATGATGGAGGAAGAGAGGAAGAGGAAAGAGGAAGAAGAGAGGAAGAGGAAGGAGGAAGAAATGAGGAGGATGGAGGAAGAGAGGAAGAAGGAGGAAGAAAGGAAGAGGAAGGAGGAGGAAGAGAGGAAAAAGAAAGAAGAAGAAAAGAAGAAGAAGGAGGAGGAAGAGAGAAAGAAGAAGGAGGAAGAAGAAAGGAAGAGGAAGGAAGAGGAAGAGAGAAAGAAGAAGGAAGAAGAGATGAGGAAGATGGAGGAAGAGAGAAAGAAGGAGGAAGAAAGAAAGAAGGAGGAAGAGAGAAAGAAGAAGGAGGAGGAAGAAAGGAAGAAGAAGGAATTAGAGATGAAAAAGAAAGAGGAAGAAGAACGGAAAAAGAAGGAGGAGGAGATGAAAAAGAAGGAGGCTGAAGAAAAGAAGAAGAAGGAAGAGGCGGAGAAGAAGAAGAAGGAAGAAGAAGAGAAGAAGATGAAGGAGGAAGCGGAGAAGAAGAAGAAGGAGGAAGAGGCGAAGAAGAAGGAAGAAGAGGCCAAGAAGAAGATGATGACTGAGAAGGGGAAGGCCAAGAAGGATGAGGTCATTGAGCCAGCGGCCACCAAGAAGAAGGGGACGGTCCTTGGAGGATCCTGCGGCGGCCCCGAAGACGACCAACAGGCAGCCAAGGCGAAGAAGGAAGGAGGCGCCAAAACAGGTAATGTGAATGGTAAGGAGGAGAAGGAGGAGAAGGAGGAGGAGAAGGAGAAGGATGGGGCAGAAAAGGAGGAGGAGGAAGAGAAAGAGGAGCAAGACCAACCTAAGAAGGATGTATTGGAGAAAGTGGAAAAGGAAAAGGAGGAGGAGAAGGAGAAGGAGAAAGTTGTGAACGGAAAAGAGGAGGCAAAGGAGAAAGAGGATGTAGAGAAGGGAGAGGAAAAGGAGAAAGAGAAGGGTAAGGAAAAGGAGGAGAGTGGGGATGATGAGAGAGAGGAGGAGGATGTGAAGGAAAAGGAGGGTAAAGAGGTAGCGGAAGGAGCAGCGGAGGAGGAGAAGGAGGAGGAGGAGGAGGGAGGTAAGAAAGGAAAAGAAGAGGCGAAGGAAGAGGAGGCGAAGGAGGAAGTTAAAGACAAAGAAGTGAAAGACAAGGAGGAGAAAAAGAAAGAAAAGGAGGAGGAGGAGGAGGAGGAGAAGGAGAAGGAGAAGGAGGAGAGTGTGAAGCCTAAAGAGATAGATACTAAAAAGACAAAAAAGGAGGAAGAGGAGGAGAAGGAGGAGGAGGAAAAGGTAAAAGAAGGTGAAAAGAAAGAGGGTGAGGAGGACAAGGAAAGCGAAGAAAAGGAGGTTAAGAAAACAGACAAAGATTATGTAGACGCAGAAGAGAAAGAGGATAAAAAAGGAGAGGAGGTAAAAGACAAGGAGGTAAAGAAAGAAGAGAAGGGAGAGGAGGTAAAAGAAAAAGAGGAGGTAAAGGAGGAGGTGAAGGAGGAGAAAAAGGAAGAAATAAAGCAAGATGCAAAGGAGGAGGCAAGGAAAGAAGGAAAGGAGAAAGTTAAGCAGGAGGCAGAGGTAAAGGAGGAAGAAGAGGTAAAACAGGAAGAAAAAGAGGAGACTAAGGAGGAAGGGAAAGAGGAGACTAAGGAGGAAGGGAAAGAGGAGGAGGTAGAGAAAAAGGAGGAGAAGGTGGGTGTTAAGTCTGACAAAGAAGGTGAGGAAGATAAAGAAGGGGAAAAGGAGGAGAAGGAGGAGAAGGAGGAGGAGGAGGAGGTGAAGGGGGAGGAAGGTAGGGAACCTGAGGACAGTGTAGGTAAGGACAAGGAAGACGAAGAAGAAAAGGAAAAGGGGAGTGAAGAAGTAGAAGAGGAGGAAGGGGAGAAGAAAGACAAAGACAAAGATAGTGGAAAGGAAACCGAGGAAGAGGAAAGCGACAAGGAAGAGGAGAAGGAGAAGGTTGATAAAGATAAGGAAGAATCAACAGAAAGTATAAAAAGTGATTTAGGTAGCGAGGAGGGAAAAGAGGAAGAAGAGGATGAGGAAGTTTCAGCAGAAAAGATCAAGACAGACGAAAAAGAGAGCAAAAGATTAGAGAGTAAAGAGGAGAAGGAGGAAGAAGAGAAGGACGTTGATGAAACAGAGTGTAAGGAGGAGAAGGAAAAGTCAGAAAAGGATGATAAGGAAGAGGAAGAGACGGAAAAGCCTAAATCTAAAGAGGCTAAAGAGGAAGCAGAGAAAGAGGTAAAAGAAAAAACCGAGGAAAAGAAAGAAGAAAAAAGAAAAGAGGAAGAACCTGAATCTAAAGAAGAAGATAAATCCGAAAAGGAGGAGAAAGAAAAAGAAGTAGAGACGACAGAAAAGAAAGAAGAAAAAACAAAGAAGGAAGAAGTGGAAGATAAAAAAGAGAAGAAAGAGAAAAAAGTGGAGGAAAAGAAGCAAGAAGAAGAAAAGGCAGAGAAAGAAGAGACTGAAAAAGAAAAACATAAAGAAGTAGAAGAGAAAGTAAAGGTTGTAAATATAGACAAAGAAGAATCAGCTAAGGACGAAAGTATAGAAGCAAAAGAGAAAGACAAAGAAGCAAAAACGGAAGAATCTAAACAAGAAACAGAAGAAGAGAGTAAAAAGGAAGAAGAGGAGGAAGAAACAAAAACAGATCACAAAGAGGAGAAATCTAAAGAAGAAAAATCTGAAGAAGAATCCAAAGATGAAGATGAAGAATCTAAGAGAATAGATTCAAAAGAAGACAAAGATAAAGACTTAGAAAAAGAGGAAGAGGAAGAAAAATCCAAAAAAGAAGAAGAAGAAGAAAGTGAAGACACTAGTAAGAGTAAAAAAGAAGATAGTAAAAAGGTTAAAGACAGCAAAGAAAAAGAAGCAGAAAGTAAAGAAGACAAAACGAAGGACGAAGAAAGTAAAGAACTAGAATCTAAAGATGTTGATAAAGAGGAGAAAGATGAAACTGTAGAAGAAAAAATAGAAAGCACGAAAGAGGAAAGGGAAGAAAAAGATGTAAAAGATACGAAAAAAGAGGAGGAAGGAAGCTTAGAGGAGGAAAAGACAGAAAGTAAAGAGGAAAAAGAGGAGGCAGAAAGTATAGGAGAACAGAAGAGTAAAGAGGAAAGTAAAAAAGAACAAAAAGAGGAGGAAGAAAGTATAAAAGAAGAAAAGGAGAGTAGAGAGGAAGTAGTAGAGGAAGAAGAGGAAAGTAAAGAGGAAAAGAAGGAAAGTAAAGAGGAAGAAAAGGAAAGTAAAGAGGAAGAAAAGGAAAGTAAAGAGGAAGAAAAGGAAAGTAAAGAGGAAGAGGAGAGTAAAGAAGAAAAGGAGGATGTAGAAAGTATAGAAGAAAAAGAAAGTGTAGAGGAAAAGAAGGAGGCAGTTGTGGAGACTAAAGAAGAGGAAGATAAAGAGGAGAAGGAGGAGGAGGAAGAGGAGGAGGTTAAAAAAATGGGAAAGAAGGGTGAAGAGGATAAGGCGGAGGAGAAAGAGGAGGAGGAAGAGGAGAAAGAGGCGGAGGTAGGCGAGGAGGAAGAGGGTAAAGTGGAAGACAAAGAACAGGAGGAGGAAGGTAAGGACGATGAGGAGGCAAAGGACGAAGAGGAGGTGAAAGACGAAGAGGAGGTGAAGGAAGAAGAGGAGGCGAAGGACGAAGAGGAAACGAAGGAGGAAGAGGAGACGAAGGACGAAGAGGAGGCGAAGGACGAAGAGGAGGCGAAGGATGAAGAGGAGACGAAGGAAGAAGTGGAGACGAAGGAGGAGGACGGTGAGGGCAAAGCGGAGGAGACTCAAGAGGAAGGAAAGCCGGAGGTAAAGCCCTCCAAGAAGTCCGCCACAAAGGAAAAGAAGCTCAAGAAATCCGGAGTCAAGAGAAGGCCCCGGAAGGCGCCGACTACGGCGGACAAGCCAAAGGAGGCGGAGGAGCCTGTTGCTGCCACCCCGGAGGCAGCGGCTCGCCGCCTCTTAGGCAGGGCGTCCGCCCGTGCAGGTGCGAGGCCTTCAGCTGAGTATCCCAGAAGGCGCCGCCCCTGCCTCATCGGACACCAAAGGCTCTCAGGCGTCTTCCTTCCGGTCGAGAGACCTCGTAGGGACGCGCGTTTGAGGACCTCTAGCGTCCAGAGACCGAAGCGCGCCTGCCATGCTGATGAGGAGGTTTCCTGGCTGCAGCCAGGAGGGGATCTCCCGTGGGGAGAGAGACTCGGCGGCGAGCTGACAGGGGGCTGACCTCATCAGCTCGAGCTTCTGGGTTTGTAGTGTTAGCTTGCGAGCCCAGGCCGATACTTGACATGAGTACCCTTTCGTGCCCCCTTGCCCTGCCCCACCCTAGGACGCATGCGCACTACCCTTCAGAGAATTTTCCTACCTGACGTGGCACGCAGAACCCCCTTCTACTACAAGTACCTACGCCACGTAGTAGACTCCATTAAATGGAATTGGACGGTGGAACGCGGTCCGCAAATTTATGTAAAAAACCAAACCAAAATGAAAAAAATATATATATGTATATGTGTGATCTGGCCTGAGAACCCCTCCATTACCCCCCAAAAGACCAACGCCCTGAGAGAGCTGCGGCAGGGGTGCCACGTCAGCTGTGACTGCGATGTCACGTGCCGCTTCTTCCAACCCTTTTCTGACCGGAGACCTTGGTATGACGTTCTTGTTAGCGCTTAGCCTTCTTGTTCTTTTACCGTTGCTGCCACCAATTGTATCTTGCCGCCGCTGCTGCTGCTGCTGCTGCTGCTGTTACTGCTGCCGCTTGAACTACTTCCTGCTTGCGCCTATACTTCCTTCACCTTGACCTTTTTTTTTAATGACCTCTGTAGTATATTTAGGACTCGTTCTGCACGTCTTAGTGTTTTCGGTGGGATCACTCATGTACTCCAACGTCCATGCCGTCGCCTGACTGGTGATTTTGTTTTGTTTTTGTCAAAACATTTTTAATCCCCTCCCCCTTTTGTCGTTCTTTTTTCACTTCACCAAGTGGACAGATCCGGTGAAATATAATTACTTTTTTACTTTCTACACAGCGCATACCCTCCTTGCGTTGCTTTATTTTCCGCAGTTCAATAATCTAGCCCAGCCACAGCGACGGCGGGGACTGAAGAATCCTGTCAGACACCAGGTGAACAAGACTCCTACAGTGCCATCACCTTCACTGGCAGTGCCATGGTGCGCGGCCGAGTCACGTCAGACACTCTGCCCTCAGACGGGAGACAAACAGAGGCACTCACAGAGCCATGTCACATCTTGTCACGTGGTGTCGAGCGAGTCTGTGCGTAACGTCGCAAACTCTTGTTCTGTGTTGCGCCACACATTTCTTCGCACACAATACGTGAACACACTCGCGCCCGGGCGTCATCAGAATTCTTGAAACTTTCTTTTCCTCAATATTCGCAACATTTCCTCACTCCTCTTTTTTTCTTTTAGCCTCTAAGAAGAGCTCTGCAGCTCCTAAAGTAACCTTCAACTAAGGTATTCACCTCCACTTTATCTCCACACTATAGAAACTATAGGTAAATTTTACACGTCTTCTGTACCAGCCCTATGATATATTTAATCTACGTTAGAGCTATTCTACCCAGGCACTATACTGGCACTATGCCTTTCCCAAAGTCCAAACAAGAGTAGGCCAGTTCTTTTCGGGAAAAAATAGCAACATAACGTCATTAGATGCAACAGTCGACTGATTTGTCTTACATGACTTAAGTCAACCTCTTCAAGATGCTATATTGTCAGTGCTCTTTCTGAAGTGAACTGACCTGTTCTTATGTTGACCTTGGTCAGTCCAGACTCTTCAGTGATTGAAACACCTTCTCACAGTGTACTTCTGCTGTTTAACATTTGTTTCTCTTCTTCCTTACATCAGCTATGCACATGAGCATTTTCCTTAAGAATACTACTATATACCAACTAATCAACCTACCTCGCTACTAACTCTACAATTGATTCTTTCTTTTTCTTTTTTTCTTTTTTTTTGGGGGGGTCTTTGTCATTTCACAGTCCATACTCTCGGTGCATAAGCTCCATACTCAACACTAGATCTTTCCCCATCCCCACCGACTTTCTCTACACATATTTCCCCCAGTCTGTACTCCTATTCACAATTCCAGACATCTATTCTTTCTCTGCGCAAGATTCTAGTATTCCCTCCACCTCTGCGCATTTTTTTCACAAACTACACGCATAGACCCTTTCGTTGACGCCATTTCTTCCAGTATCTCTGCACAAAAGTGTCCAAACTGTACACCCTCTAGACATCAAATCTTACCCAGTCTTTGAGCAGTCTCTTCACGGAGCATACACACGCTCGACGCCGATCTTCGCCCCAGCTGTGTTGGCTCATCATGATATGCACACCTTATTGAGATGTCTTCAGATGTCCTTCCTTCATCTCTTATTTTCCTGGACACATGTTCACCAGTGACTTGACATTGGTTCTTCGTCCATCTCTGTGAAAATTCTCCTTTGACTTGACAACACATCTTCCCTCGTATCTGTACAAGCGCTTGATAGACCATACATGTGTTAGATACTCTAAACACCAACACTTTCCCAACATCTCTGTCCAAGCGCTTTACAGGCTTTACACACACTAGTTTTTCTCGACACCACTACTTACCACCCGTGTGGAGGCTCTTCACAAACTATATTCACATTAATTACTCTTGACACATTTTTTAGACGCCGCTGCCTCTCTACTATTCTGCACCCGTTCTTCATAAACTGTACAAAATCAATTATTATTCTTTCGACACCAGTTCACCTGTGCCAAAGCTCTTCACAAGCTTTCACATTACCACTATCACCACCGCTCTGAATTTCATTTCTGTTTGGCTAAAAAATCACAGTCGAACCAGCAGACGGGCGCAGCTTGGGGGCTTGGTTGCTTGCTGACGTTGGGTCAGCAGTCGTCAGCCACTTTCCGGCAGACCGGCAAAGCCAGCCGGATCGACGCCGCCGGCGCATTGCGCTTCATAAAGCTTGACTATGTCACTGTTACACCCAACTTGTAAAGCTTCTTTGAGCTGGCATTTTCCCCTCACATATCGGCTATATGTAAAACATGGGCTGCTTCAAACTACGAGTGCGCTGCAACGTTTTGATGCATTTTTTGTTTCCTTCATTGCCATCAGGGGAAAGAACCCTGAGCATCCGTTCATAGCACTTACATAGACCTAAACCAGCACTTTACCTTTTTAAGGGCATAGGGTAACCCCAAAGATGAATAAAAACGTCTAACAAAAGTTAGAATAAGAAGTTCTAAAAATCCATTTTGCTTAGTAATAAAAATTGCTGAGTGTTCAGTAATAAGTATTGCTGAGCCCACTCGAGCCTAAACTCGGTGGCTTTAAAGAGAAAACGAGAAAATAAGAGAGAAAGAGAGAGAAAGAGAGCCTAGCTGGTGGAGACACAGCTTGAGGCCGGAGGGGGAGGGGGGTCAGCCAAAAGCGAGCACCCACAAAGGGGTTGTCTGGATGCGGGTCCCTTGCTGACCTGACCGCACTTCTAACACTCCCAGGCATTAATTTATAAGTGGCACAGCTTACACCGCCCACCATCCACAACTACTACTACTACTGCTGCTGCTGTTACTACTACTACTACTACTGCTACCACCACCTACCAAGCGTGAACATGCAGAGGAATCCGAGGAGTCGAAGTTCCGGGTGATGTATACACATCGACGTCAAGAAAAGAAGAACACAGGCTATACGTGTGGGGACGGGACACTTAGTACACTGCACAGTACACCAGAACACAGTCGATGTTTAGTAGTCGCTGCTATTCATAGGCAGTCAGGCAGACTGGGAACCTTAGACAATGTTAGTTTATGACCGTTTGACGTTAGAAGCACTGGTTGTTAGAAGAATGCTGAGAATTTTAAGAGTACCAGAGTCAATGTGTAGAGTGTGTTAGATGTACGGAGTTGACTTAGATGTGCAGAATTGATTTAGTTAGCACCCAACGTCAGAGCGATGTTCGCATATAGTAGACATGTGTACAGTAATATTTCGCACACTATGTTACACATTTATACAACCACACGTGTAAGCACACACACACACACACACACACACACACACACACTTACACACACACACACACGCACAGAAATGTCTGATTCGTTCTAGTTTATCACAGTTAAGTTTAAGTTAAGACATTTCGAGGTCTGAGAATTTCCTCTTTACCCAGGAGTCCTCCTCAAGTGAATTTTATGTTTTTTAGCCCATAAGATTGTTATTCTAAGTTCTATTATAGCCCATAAGGTGTGACGTGCCTCGTAGCCCTTAAGCCTAAATCGAAATTGCGCTCAAGCCCGGAAGGTTGTTATCGAAAATGAACTAGCCATTAAGGATTTTAAATGACATTGTAGCCCTTAAGATTAATATTTACAGTGCCTTATAGTCCGTAAGGTTATTTATCTGAAGATTCGTTTTAGTCCTTAAGGATTATTTTAAATTGCGTTGTAGCCCGTAAGGTTGATATTTGCAGTGCCTTCTAGCCCATAAGGATATTAGTCTAAATTACAATTTAGTCATTAAGATTTGTTTTAAATTGTATTTTATCCCTTACGGTGTCTTATCTAAATTATAATGTAGCCCTTAAGGTCTTTTCTAAATTACAATCTAGCCTTTAAGATTTTTTTCAATTACATTCTAGCCCTTAAGATTTTTTTAATTTACGATTTAGCCTTTAAGATTTTTTCTAAATTATATTCTAGCCCTTAATATTTTTCTAAATTACATTGTAGCCTACTAGGTCTATTCTGAAATACACTTTAGCCCTTGAGGTTGTAAATTAGTCTTAAGTTTTTTTGTTTTTGTTTTTATGCCCCACCCCCCTCCGCGTCCCCCCAAGGTCGATGTTCCACACAAAATTTGTTTCAGGATAAATAATTTTTCGTAAGATTTTAGTTTTAAGATATTCTCACTTTATTTTTCTTTTCTTTTCTTTGAGTGAATGACATCCTTTACTCCTCTCAGACATAACTCAAGAGACAGTGATCATACAGATTAGTGTGTGCCTTTTCTACATTAATTGACTAGTGTATGCCTATAGAACTACAGTACAAGAAGTAGCTCAGCAACATGACGCGTAGGAGTTCTTACCCACGTAGACACACACATGATCTTAGTGTTTGTATCGCTACACGCGCCCCTGAGACTCTATGTATACCTGTAGAAGGTGTAAACCTATAGAAAAACAACCCTCAAACCAGTCAGCCAGCCCCATCCAGCGGGCCATGTCCTCGAGGGAACTCGAGCTCTGTCGTCCTCGAGGGAACTCGATCTCTGTCGTGTTTTCCGCTTAACCCCTTCAACGCAGTACCAACACACGATGGGACTCGCCTCCTCACCCTCATCCTTCTCCTCTTCCTCCTCCGCCACCACAACCACCACCGCCGCCGCCGCCGCCACCACCACAAATACCACCTCACTCCCTCCGCTTCCGTTACCATTGTCACGCTGTAGCAGTCCTATTATGATCATCCTCAAGTTTTTCTTCAGGTTGATGTAGTGAGGACCCACGTACAGGAGCTGGTAGTCCTCTCACCGGGCAGTATGCCTTCCCTCGAATACCTTCCACCCCCCACCCCGCCCCGCCCACCCTTTCCCCTTTACCGTCCCCCGTGAACCTCCCCACCCACCCCCTCAAACAACCCCACCCCATCCTTCTTTGCCCCTATGCCACCTCCCTATTTGTCACAACAAATCTTTAGCTGCTTTCCCTTCCCCACAGGTTACTTCTCCAACATCTTCCCTTCCCCCCTCCCCCTCCCCCACCCCCTTTATTCACCCAACTCTGTCCCATTAGGGTATTGTTAACCCTTGTTCTGCGCAGGGTGGGGGTTCCCCCCCTCCTGGGGTGAATAAAATCGCTTGGCGGCAGCCAGGAGAGTTTTACAAACCAGTGGAAGGGTTAAGCGCTTGGTAGTTCTTAATCTCTTAGTAGCTGTTTATTTATCGGCATTAGCTTTGGTAAAGATTCACCTTCCTCTTTATACATCTTTAGTCGTTTTCTTTTTTATCGTCATCGTTACGTGCTATTTTTGAACCTCACTCTCACTGTTTTTCGACACTTCCAGTCTGATATTAAATGCATTGTCCCCGTCCCTTTTGCTGTGTCAGAAACTTGTTGTTTGGATTTCTATATCGTCGAGATTTTTGCTTCTAACTTGAGCCTATCTATAGGTGTTCTTTGTGTTTTCCCTCCCCCTCACTCATGATTATATTCAATGTATCGTTTTACTTTTTCCTTCATCCGGGTGTCTTGCCCTAGCATTCGTTCTGTCACGTCTATATTGAAAAGAATCTAAATCAAATTTATTTCTGAACGAAATTTCATCTCATCGTTTCTAAATAAAAAGAAATAGGTCATTTTCCTGTTTGAGATCCACGCTACGCTTTCTTTTTTTTTTTTTTTTTTTTTTTTACTAATAAGACTTTATTAGATCTGGAGATGTATATGTTCATGTAATTACTTATATGCACATGTATAGGTATACATGTACATATACACATATCCGCTATAGACGGCTATGAAACCAAGACTCCTTGATTCCTCCTTCCCGATCTATGTAAAAATTCTGCCATGTGAAGCTGATCCACGATGCATCCCAGTTATGTATATTGTGAAACTGAAAGTGGAGGAAGTAGACGAGGATTAATTGGAAAATTTCTACCCTTTCGACCCGTAGGACCTTGATCTTAAAACTGACAACTCAAGTACAACAGACTGGGACACTACAATTGTGCTCAATAGGAGATCAACCAAAAGATAGAAAAACGATTGAAGCAGCTTACATTAACAGTAATATTTACATTGACCATAAAGAAGGTTTTGTATGCTTGGCAAAAGCCACAAGTTAATTAATAATAGAATAAAATAAACACACAAATAGTCAGTCAGGTAATAAGGTCTTCCAAGCGTCCCATAAGTTGACCCGGCTATGTAAGGTCCACGTTGTGCTTGAGTTGTCACCTTTGTGATCAAGAACAAGTGGGTTGAAACGTTTAAGCATTTAAATTCCCCCATTAATCCTTATTTACTTCAGTCTCATTTGTCATCATATAGTTTATCAATATATATAATATTTTCTTTTGTTGCAGAAAGGTTCGTATATAAGCGATTCATGTATTTATGCACTAATAACTAAAATAGATTTGCCTGCTTCTCATGCATCATGATGGGTCAGATTCGGGTGTCTAGCAAACGCTCTCCCTCCCCTCCCTTTCTAGGAAAGCTAGCTAGCCCTCAGGGCCTTTAGGAACCTTTATTTCTTGCCCTGTGCCCCTGCAAGGCTTTGACTGATCTTTTTTTCAATGTTGCCTTTCAGAAGAGGGACATGACAGCGGAGTCGACGAAAATACTCAGTCGAAGGTGAGCCGAGACGATGTTGGACGTTCTTCTCATGGTTTGTTAAAAAAAATCAATAGAGATCTCTTTTACAATGGACTTTCTTCTTATTATGGTTTTGTAGAAACTGAAAAATTCTTCTTATGTATAGTCAGTAGATTTCTATTCAGTAGATATGTATATTTCTTAGTCTAGTAGAAGGAGAAGGAGGTGTTAGGATGTGCGGTGGGGGGAATTATTACCCCCACCTCGTCCGCCTCCTCCTCTACCTCCTCCTCCTTCTTATCACCATTATCGTCGTCGTCGTCGTTGTCGTCGTCGTCATCATCATCGGCATCATCATCATCATCATCATCACTATCATAATCATCATCATCATAATAATAATAATAATCATCATCACAATCATAACAATAATAATAATAACAATAATGATAATGATAATGATAATAATAATAATAATAATAATAATAATAATAATAATAATAATAATAATAATAATAATAATAATAATAATAATAATAATAATAATAATAATAATAATAATAATAATAATAATAATAATAATAATAGCAATAATAATAATGATAATAATAATAATAATAATAATGATAATAATAATAATAATAATAATAATAATAATAATAATAATAATAATAATAATAATAATAATAATAATAATAATAATAATAATAATAATAATAATAATAATAATAATAATAATAATAATAATAATAATGATAATAATAATAATAATAATAATGATAATAATAATAATAATAATCATTATCATCATCATCATCATCATCATCATCATCATCATCATCATCATCATCATCATCATCATCATCATCATCATCATCATCATCATCATCATCATCATCATCATCACTATCATAATAATCATCACCATCACTATCATAATCATCATCATCATCATCATCATCATCATCATCATCATCATCATCATCATCATCATCATCATCATCATCATCATCATCATCATCATCATCATCAACCTCAACCTCATCCTCATCCTCAACTTCGGCCTCAGCCTCAAGCTCACCCTCAATCTCAACCTCATTCTCAACCTCAACATCAACCTCATCGTTTCACCTCATCTTAATCCCCATCTTTCTCCTCCCAGTGCTCAACATCTCGTCTCTTCCTCTTCCTCCTCCTGCTCCTCTTCCTTCTTCTCCCCTTTTATTTATTATGCTTTCTCTCCTCTTCTTCCTCCTCCTACCCTCCTCTTCTTTTTCTCCTCCTCTTTTTCCTCCTTCCCACCTTTTCGAAATCCTTCTCCTCATCCTCCCTTCATCCTCCCCTCCTTCCTCCCAACCTCCTCCCTTTTTCCTTCCCCACCTCTTCCCGTTCTCCCTCTCCTCCTTCTCCCTATTTTCCCCACCTCTCACCCTTCCGCCACCACCTTCCTTCTCTCCATCTCCTTCTCCCTCTCCATCTCCACCCTTTCTCCCTAATCACCTCCCACTCCTCCCTACCCACCTCCCACTCCTCCTCATCTTCCTCCTCTTCCGCAAATACAACTTTTTCATTTTGCCATCAGTGAGTGGCCCGGCGGTCGCATATAGCTAATGATTAACCATACTTTGTATATTCTTTGTATATTGTCGGACCTGAGGAAGAACCGCCCACCCCCATACA
>NC_134783.1:9831922-9834422 GCF_046742065.1 Oratosquilla oratoria
CTCACAATGAGAAAAGTAAAAGTGGAGGATAGTCTAGGCTCTAGCGATAATCAAGAAACAATATTTAATATTATATAGGAAGAATTAGATAGTATGAATAATGTTCTAGTACCGGACTTCAGGAGAGCCAATTTTGATGAGAAAGTATTTAAGACAACTGGTCACTTACGAGACCGACCAAGGGAGCTGTGACGGGGTAAGATTCATGGTCAGTCCGGACGTCATTAGCGCGGTCAGTGATCGGGTCACGGAGGGTAATATGCATACCTTGAATCAGGTCACTTCCAAGCGCGAGATAATCAGATCGGTCAGCGATTTGGTTGAAATGTACAGTAACCTAACAGCCTTAATTCTAAATGCACAAAATAAATTTATTTCCCTTAAGTCAATACGGAAGAATAGAAGAATAGTAATACTCCCAAAATGAATGACGGACAGGCTGAAATATAGATCGGAATGAAAATAAGACTTTACGCAAGAATAAATAACGGGAAAACACACATTAGATCTAAATATAACTATATGACAAGACTGGTTAAAAAGAACACGCGCTCAGCGAAACGTAACTATGAAATTAAGGTTGCCAGACAAGCTAAATCCAACCCAAAAGGATTCTTTCATCTCTGCTGAACAAACCCCTATTAAAAACGACGATGTTATAATGGAATTGGAGGAAAAATGAGTGAGGCGTTTAGATTTTTTTCTCTTGGTGTTTAAAAAAGAAAGGTTAGATAAGGTACCTGACTGCGATCTGATTTTCAGTGGGGATGAAGAAAGTGAACTATCAAATGTCAGCCTTAGTATGGTAGAAGTAGTCAAACAGATTGAAAGACTTAAAGCTACGAAATCCCCGGGTCCAGACAAAAAAAAAATCCGAAGGTGCTTAAGGAGTGTAAAATTGAAATCTACGACCAATTAACATAAATATTTGATAAGTTGGTAGACACTGGTTTTGTGACTATTGCTTGGGGACAAGCAAACATTGTTCCTGTTTTCAAAAAGGGAGATAAATCGTCTATATGCAACTACAGGCCAATCAGTTTGACATCAGTTATCGGTAAAACGCTTCAATCAATAATAATTAATAGACGCAGAGATCACATCAAGAGACATAATTTGATTTGTGACTCACGTATATAAGACGTCAGATAACAATGATAGTTACGATGTTATTTACCTTGACTTTAGCAAAGCGTTAGACAAGGTGCCCCACCAGAAACTACTAGATAAAATCAAAGTCAATGGCATAGAAGGAAAAGTGTTAGAATGAATTAGAGGTTGGATGAGAGGCAGAAAACAGTGGGACACCATAAATGGGGAAAAATTCAAATGGATTAATGTTTCTAGTGTTTCTAGTGGAGTTCCCCAGGGTACTTTATTGTTCATTATGTACATAAACGACTTGGACAATGGGATTAATAGTGATGTTAGTAATTTTGCGGACGATACTGAAATAGGACGCCTAATTAGGTCAAGAGACGACACCGAAATTCTGCAGAATGATCTTAACAAATTGTTCACATGGTCGGTGAAATGGCAAGTGGACTTCAATATCTTAATGTGCAGCGTGTTAAACATAGGGCTACACAACCCCGAAAACAGATATAGTTTAGATAACACATTTTTAGAGAAAATTGATGCTAAAGAGATTTGGGAGTTCTAGTGAATCCTGACCTTAAATTCAGGAAGCAGTGCATTAGCGCCAGCAATAAAGATAACAGAACATTAGGATTCATTGCTAGGACGGTTACGAATAGAAGTACAGAGGTAATTACCAAAATCTATCTAGCGTTAGTTAGACCCATTCTTGACTATGCGGTACAGTTTTGGTCTCCGTCTTATAGAATGGACATCAGTTCAATAGAATCAGTACAGAGGAGAATGATCAAAATGATACATGAGCTCAGAAATTTACCTTACGAAGAGAGGCTTAGGCACCTTAACTTACACTGTCTGGAAAGACGCAGAGTACGGCGAGATCCAATAGAGGTGTTCAAGTGGATCAAAGGCTTTAACAATGGTGACCTAAGCAAGGTCATCAAATTAAGACAACATTTAGATTTAAGAATAAAATAGGAAAGAATTGGTTTACTAATAGGGTGGTCAACGAATGGAATAGACTTAGTAACCACATAGCAAGCGCTGAAACTATCAGTTTTAAGAAATGGTTAGACAACTTTATGGATGGGGGTGACAGGTGGTAGTGGACATGGTACTGCCTAGTGTAGGCTTTATAGTCTCTTGCAGTCTCCTTCATTCTTATGTTCTTATGTTCTGTACTGGGGGAACGCAAACACATAGGGCGAAGGTGCTTTAGCTAGAGCTCAGCGTCGGAAGTGTTCACTTCATCATCGCTTACTACAAGTTATCGGGTATGGAGATAACACCATAACAACCGATAAGGTTCTAACGTACCTCAACAAAGTTGCCTGGCGTCATAGTTAAGGGAGAAGTGCCACAGGGCACAAAAAAGTTACCTGAGTGGAGATGCGACCCCTTT
>NC_134783.1:9844422-9849422 GCF_046742065.1 Oratosquilla oratoria
ACATACATATATATGAATATATATGTATATATATATATACATATATATACATATATATATATATATATATATATATATATATATATATATATATATATATAGATATATATATATATATATATATATATATATATGCTTACGGTATATATATGTACATACACACACACACACGTATATATATATATATGTATATATGTATATATATATTTATTATATATATATATATATATATATATATATATACATAACCCTTGCCTAACAGAGCGGTGTACCAACTTGCAGTACTGTGATGCCTTTCAGCCTTGGGCGAGGGATCCATCTCGAACCGCTAAATATGCAGACAAATCGGTACCTGTACACAAGCAAAATGGTGTATGTATGTATATGTACAGTATTTGTATGTGTGCTGTATACGAGTACATACTCGTACAAATATTTTTATATGTGTAATGAACGTATAAATGTGCATTGAACTCTAAGTATATGATATGTATAATATAATAATTGTGGCCTCGAGTTTCGCTGAACAAATATCCGAAGCCCCGCAATATCTGGCAACGGTCCTCCTGTAGATCTCTCTGGGGATGTTGTGTGCGTTGTATCAGTGCAGAGCTGCTTCTGTGTCACCAGCTGATAATAGTGCGCAAGGAGCAGTCGCCTGTTGCTGATTTTCTATATGTGAAAAGATGAAAGAAGTACAGTTGAAGTTGATAGAGAAAGACCTTGGACCCAGTCCGAGACCGAATGTCAGCCCCTCGGGGCTGCATCTCCAGGAGGTGAGGGGGCTGACAGGCTTTGAAAATGGATAAAAGGAAGATAATTGTCTCCACCGTCCATCTTGCTGGACCGCCTCAAGTAGGTGCCCACAATTGGTCCCTCTGATGTGTATAATGTATGAGCGTGTAAATGTTTATGTATATGAGGCAAATACACTTTAGTGAAAACATGTACACGTAATACGTTTGTTTGTGTGTGTGTGTGTGTGTGTGTGTGTGTGTGTGTGTGTGTGTGTGTGTGTGTGTGTGTGTGTGTGTGTGTGTGTGTGTGTGTGTGTGTGTGTGTGTGTGTGTGTGTGTGTGTGTGTGTGTGTGTGTGTGTGTGTGTGTGTAAGTGTGTGTGTGTAAGTGTGTGTGTGTGTATTCGTGTCCGAACGTGTGTATATGTGTAATTTGTGAAATTGGGAAACAAAGTTTTGTTCTTGAATAAGTGTGTTTCAGGTTTTCTTGTCATGTACGCCTTTATATTTTATGTAGTTCCCCTTTTTTCATTTTTTATATTGTTTTTCTGTAATACACGTTAGAATGTGTGTTTGAATGTGTGTCTCTGATTTCACGATTTTATGTGTGTTTTTTGTACCTAATATTGTACTGTTTACATGTCTTACTGTATACTGTACATTTGTTATTACCCTTTTGTCATCTAATATCCTTCCTATGTGCTACTCTCCTCCTATCTCTCTACTGCCACCTCTACGACTCGACTTCTTCGGCGCCATAGTGTCGCCAAGGATAGAAGCGCTGGTTATCAGCTACAACTAACAGATGACACACACATTACGATTCTCCCTTAATCGATAGCCAAACTTTAGTCAGCATAATTAATTGCATGTTATTAGGTACTGGTTTACTAAAGCCTCATTAAAACGGGGCTAGTTAGGTAGGTTTAGTGCTAGCTTCAAGTTAACTTCCCCGGCAAGTAAGTGTTGACACTAGGATAGTTTGGAGGCAAGTTGACTAAGTTTCCGCTGACAGGGAAAGTAGAGGGGTAGTTTACAAGTCGTTTTTAGCACTAGCGGCTACTAAACTAGTCCCATGTCAACAAGGCTGAATGTCAACGAAACAAGTTTAATGAAGGCATAACACAATGTAAATTTCATATATGGTTGTGTTATAGTTCCTCAGGGAATTCGCTGTGCCTTTTAGAGGAATGAATGGCGTGACCATAGGCTTAAAGATACCAAACTCTTTTCATGTGTTACAGAGTGCCTAAGGTCATTGCGAAACCAAGAAAGCAGAATCAAATAGGAAGAAATATATTTATTGTTACATGATGAGAGATGCAGATAAACAAAGATCTTCGTAGCATCTTGCCCATAGTGGTGCACTTTTGGGGATTAGTTTTGGCTGACGCCTGGCAATTTTATTCATCTGTCTGTGTGGGGCGTTCTAGGTTGTGATGAGGTTATGGAGTTGATCGATCCGTCTCCGTCAATGTTTTGTTTACTTCGTCTTGGAAGTAGTTCGCGGTTATCAGACTCCAAGAGAAGTTTAGACAAACTCTCTGTGGGTCTGTTTTTTTATTATTAATTTATTTCTTTATTTTGTAGAGAGGAAATGTATTTCTTAAGATTATGCTTACTATGTGTGTGTGTGTGTGTGTGTGTGTGTGTGTGTGTGTGTGTGTGTGTGTGTGTGTGTGTGTGTGTGTGTGTGTGTGTGTGTGTGTGTGTGTGTGTGTGTGTGTGTGTGTGTGTGTGTGTGTGTGTGTGTGTGTGTGTGTGTGTGTGTGTGTGTGTGTGTGTGTGTGTGTGTGTGTGTGTGTGTGTGTGTGTGTGTGTGTGTGTGTGTGTGTGTGTGTGTGTGTGTGTGTGTGTGTGTGTGTGTGTGAATATGTGTATGTGTGTGTGTTTAAACAATAGAGACAGATAGACACAAACAACAAACCTCAGTAGATACAGTAGATAGATAGATAAATAAATAGAGAAAATGAGGCGGGCATAGAGGGAAGTGAGAGACAGAGAGAGAGAGAGAGAGAAAGCTCAAGAGAAGAAAGAAAAATAAAAACAAATTCTAATTCCATTTGTCAGAGTGCTCCTCATCCATTATGGCTTTTTTATTATTAGTTTCCATGCGGGAAAATATGACAACGATACTCTCTTTTAGCTGTCGAATAGTGCCATTGTGGATCGACGCACCCTCAAGTGGCCACTGTTATCGAGCAGAGCTCTTCATGGCCAACATGGTGCCACACAAAGACGCATCGGCGCTTTGTAGTCCGGAACAGTTTGCCGGAGGGTGCCACACAGACGCTGAGTTTTGTGTATGTGAACTCGTATTTGTGTGTTTGTGTGTGTGTGTGTGTTTGTGGGTGGGTATGTGTGTGTGTGTGTGTGTGTGTGTGTGTGTGTGTGTGTGTGTGTGTGTGTGTGTGTGTGTGTGTGTGTGTGTGTGTGTGTGTGTGTGTGTGTGTGTGTGTGTGTGTGTGTGTGTGTGTGTGTGTGTGTGTGTGTGTGTGTGTGTGTGTGTGTGTGTGTGTGTGTGTGTGTGTGTGTGTGTGTGTGTGTGTGTGTGTGTGTGTGTGTGTGTGTGTGTGTGTGTGTGTGTGTGTGTGTGTGTGTGTGTGTGTTGAGGGTGGGGGTGGGGATGGGGGTGAGTGGGGGTGGGTATGTGTGGGATATTTTGTATATGTCTGTGTCTGTGAATGCCACTGGAAAGATCTTAAAGTTGAGATCCTATGCCCGATCCGGGGACTGAACGCCACACTTCAGTTCCGTTCTCACTGTTGTATGAAGGGCGCTGGTGTCTGTCAAGGTATCCTCTTCATGAAGTTGTTGGAGAAATTCCCTCTGAAGATAGTCCCCCGCACTGCACCGAGGGCCGATCTTTGTGGCTCTGAAAGAATCTTTGATGGATAACGAGATGCCAGTTCATCTCAAAAAGAAACGAAGGACATGACGTAGTAAAGGAGAATCGCGCAAGGTGCCATCCAGGCTGTGTCAAGTTACTCTACTGCAGGGGTTGTCAACCTTTTCCCCGTTACGTTCCCCGACAGTCATCAGACCATCGACCCGTACCCCAATTAACCTGACACAGAATATAGAAGAGTACTATATTAAGACTAATTAGATATAAAATAGTACCGTAATGGATATCAAATAGTTCAATTTGTAATGACATGATACGCCGCGCACACCTATTACAGTCATTTTCTCTCTCTGCAGACTTAAATGTTTAAGTAATCTTTCGCCAGTCCTCCAAGGACCCCAATAAACCGGCCCGCAAATCCCAGGCTGAGAACCGCAGCTCTGCTGAGACAAAATTAATATACAAACCGGATTCTTTTACCTCCTGCGCCTGTTTGTGATTTTACATTATTCACTTCATGAAGTGAACTGCCCTGTTCTTGTTGAGATTTGTGAGGATGGCTGGCTGGCTGGCTATTTACCACGACACTGAGATCTCCCTACGGGTACACTATCTTCCACTTCGAACCAAGAGGACCCGTTGCCCCCTTCCCCGAAAGCTCCCCCACCCCCCCACCCCCGCCCTGGTGGGACGAAGCTACATGAAAGATCGTTTCATCTCATTCCTGTCGAAAAGTTAAGAGGTACTCCCCAGGGGAGTAATCAGGGAATCGGTCTACCCAGGGCTGCAATTAGGGAGTCAAAAGTCCTTGAACACTAACTGACGTTTCAATGACAGGAGATGAGCTTAGGGAAAAAAGAATGAAAAAGTAATGATAGTAATGATATTAATGATAATGATAACTGTGATGATGATGATGATGATGATGATGATAATGATAATGATGATAATGATAATGATGATGATGATGATGATGATGATGATGATGATGATGATGATGATGATGATGATGATGATGATGATGATGATGATGATGATGATGATGATGATGATGATGATGATGATGATGATGATGATGATGATTATGATGATGACGACGATGACGATGATGATTATGATGATGATGATGATGATGATGATGATGATGATGATGATGATGATGATGATGATGATGATGATGATGATGATGATGATGATGATGATCCTCATCCTCATCCTGACTGCAGCTCGACCTCTTCAAAGTGAGAAGCAATTATGTTGGTTGTTGAGGTTAACAAAACTCTTGTTTGTAATACAGAGAGAGATATAATGTGCCAGTTTTAAAGCTCATATACATAGTTTTATATTTTCCTATTTCAATTTCTTTATATTGTCTTCCTCAATTTTTATTTCTTCTTCGTCTTCATTTTTTCTTCT
>NC_134783.1:9854422-9864422 GCF_046742065.1 Oratosquilla oratoria
TATATATTTATATATATGTATATATGTATATATATGTATATATATGTATATATGTATATATATATATATATAAATATATATATATATGTATAATATATATATGTATATATATATATATATATATATATATATATATATATATATATATATATATATATATATATACATCCGATCAAACTTGTCCGGCAAAAAATTGAGCTGAAACTGCCCAACGTTTTCACATGAAAATTGACAAAGACATTCGGGTTTACCAGACAAAAAAAATGAATAGTAAATAAACAAATGAATAGTGAATAGATTGATGAATTGGTTCATGAATGAATAAATGAAAAAATAGTGACAATTTTACCCTTCACTAGTATGATCCTATCGCTTCCGTCGAACCGAAACAACAACGGGGTTGGAAAAAAGTCTGCATCCCCCAGCATCTTCATATCCTGCATCCTTGGTCCCTCCGTGGACTTTTTCCTCCCATAACGCCCTTCCCACTCCAAGGTTTTCTCCCTCCTTCAGCTAACTTCGTTTCACAGCCACCTGCAGTCGCATTTTGCCATCTTCCTGCTGCCTCTGCTTCCAACAGCCACCTTTCTTCCTCCAGTTCCTTGTCCGATTTTTTCTCCCAAAGTTTCTCATTTCCAAAGTCTCTTTCTTTCACATATTCTTACTTCCACAACCTCTCCCATAAGCCACTCCTTGTGGTCTTTCTTTAATGATATCATCACAGAATCCCAATACTTCTCATTTCGAAAGTATCTATCTTTCACATTCTCCTACTTCCACAATCACACAATAAGCATCTCCAGCAAACCACTCCTTATGGTCTTTCCTTTAAAGCTTCATCACAAAAACTCCTTCTTTTAAAGACTTTCTTCAGAAGTATTTCTTCTCACCGTACTCTTCTTCCAGAGTTCCTACTTCCCAACAATTTTCCCACAACTACTCTTTCCATACCCGACTATTTCCAAAACTTATTCCATTCAGTCCTTTCTACATCTCAAACCGGTCTTTCTTCCATCTCTCTTCTCCTTCAACCCATACTATCACCCCCATCGCTCCTTCTCCAACTCATCTTTTCAACCTGTAGCCCACTATCCCCAAAACTCACTCCTTCAGCCCACATCGTTCGTCCTCTTCCTCTCTTCTCCGACAGCTCACTATCTCCACAGTCACTCCATTCACAGCCTTCTTCTGCCACAGGCCCCTTCTTCTACGACCCTTATCCTCAACATCCTTCTGCAGCAGCTGTTCTTCCTAGCCTTTTTTTTCATACCATTTAACGTCTTGCACAACATACCTTCAACAATGCTGAAGAGCCCACCCAATGCTGGAGCCTACCTCATCAACACAGCCACATCCTACTAAAGCTCAATGTTCCCGCTTCATCATGTTCTCCAACACAGCCAACCCCTCCGTCCCTCTTTCCTCAGACACATCTCTCCACCAAGGTTGTAGGTCTTTGTCCCTTCTTGCGAATTGCCCTGCATAATGATGTACTTTATGTATATTATTCTGGCAAAGAACATATGTTTTGCACCTAAACGGGCGGACTCTGGGATGTAAGGGGTTTTGACCAGTGGAGATCCCTTCCAGCCAGTGACCGCCTCTCAACTGCGTAAGATCGAGTGGTAAAGGTTTGTAGTAAGGGGTCGTCTTATGGAGTTCTGTTCGCGGTCTTCAGTTAATTTCTTCTTTCGCCTTTCTGAAGTATATTTTTCTTTTATCTACGAGTTCTCTCCATTATACGCTACTGGCATTGCTCAATCTCTCTCTCTCTCTCTCTCTCTCTCTCTCTCTCTCTCTCTCTCTCTCTCTCTCTCTCTCTCTCTCTCTCTCTCTCTCGCTCTCTCTCTCTCTCTCTCTCTCTCTCTCTCTCTCTCTCTCTCTCTCTCTCTCTCTCTCTCTCTCTCTCTCTCTCTCTCTCTCTCTCTCTCTCTCTCTCTCTCTCTCTCTCTCTCTCTCTCCCTCTCTCTCTCTCTCTCTCTCTCTCTCTCTCTCTCTCTCTCTCTCTCTCTCTCTCTCTTTCTCTCTCTCTCACATTACATTTTTTTTGTAGACCTCCTTTGTCTCAAACCTCACGAAGACTATTTCTTTTTTGAGCCATGTCCGCTTACCCTTCTTTGTGCGTCTCGGGCCCTGGGCACCAAGGGAGGGGCGCCACGGAGGTGATTCGAATAGTCTGACGGAATTGAAGGAAAAGCACCCCCCGGTATGGAAGGGAGATGGGCCATAACACCTTCGCTACTGAGGGCGTGACATGGGGTGAATAGAATAGCCTGGCGGCAGACAGAATCGAGGGAGAAGTGCCATCCAGTAAGGAAAGAGTTAACCACTCCAATACGGTGACGCTATGCTAAATGACGCTATTCTCACTGAGGAAAAACAATTTCATTCATTTCAGGGGACGGACCCCTGACTGAAAGCTGTCTTCAGCGATCGAGACCCTATTCAGGTCGGAGTTTATGTCCTTAAATGTATAAGAAATGGTCTGTTTTGGGGTGGAATAGAATACTTCAATGGCGTCGCCATACTGAAAGGGATAGCACGCGCCTCTTATGTAACTCTGCTGCCTCTCTTCACTGGCCTCCACCATGCAGGCTCCCGGTCTTCCTCTTCCTCCTCCTGCTCCTCCTCCTCCTCCTCCTCCCCCCTCTTTTTTATTCCTCCTACTACTCCCCTCTCTCTTCCTCCTCCTCCTCCTCCTCTCCCTCCCCTCCCACTTCTTCCCCCTCCTCCTCTCTCTCTTCGTCCTCCTTCTCCCCTCTCTTTTCCTCATTCTCCTCCTCTTTCCCTCTCTCTTCCTACTCCTCCTTCTCCACTTCCCCTCTTTCTTCCTCCCCTTCCCCTTTCTCCTCCTCCTCCCCTCTCCTTTCCTCCTCTTCTTCCCTTCTCTCTTTCTCCTACTCTCCTCCTCCTTCTCTCCTCTCTTCCTCCTCCTCCTTTTCTCCTCTCTTCCTCCCCGTCCTCCTCCTTTTTCCTCCTCATTCCACACCTGCTTCCGCCCTGTTCTTCCTCCTGTTCTTCCTCACCCTGCTCCTCTTCCTCCTCTTCCCCCTGATCCCCCTCTTCTTCCCCCTGATTCTCTTCCTCCTCCTGCCCTAGATATTCCTCCTCCTCCTCCTTCTCCTCCTCCTCCTCCTCCTCCTCCTGCTCCTTCTCCTCCTCCTCCTCCTCCTCCTCCTCCTCCTCCTCCTCCTCCTCCTCCTGCATACCCCCCCATGTCCTCCCTTGCCTCCAACCTCCATCCTCCACCCTTCTCGAACTTTCCATGGACGGTCTCGCCTCCCGCTTCGTCGCTGGAAGGCCTCTGGACCTCCTCCACCCGGCAACCTCCTCTCCCACGCCCCTTGGCCCCCGTCACTCCTTCCCCCTCACCACACTTCCATCCTCACCCAGGCGGCGCCGCACTGCACCCATTTCTTGCTCTGATATAACCTTTTGGCGATTGCCCCGACTTCGTGTATGTGTGCACCGACCTTAAACATGACCGTAGTCTTCTTTCTTCCTTCCTTCCTTATTTCCTTTCTTCCCTCCTGTCTTCCTCTTCTTAAATTAATCTTCCTCCTCTTTCTCCACCTTGCCCTCCTACTCTTCCTTATCTTTCTCGACCTTTTCTTCCTTTGATCGTCCTCCTGTTCCTCCTCGTCTTACCACTTGCACCCCCCGCCCTTCTCCTTTTCTCCCCACTTTCCTCCTCTTCCTTCTCTTACTACTACTCTTCTACCTCCCACTCCTCCTCTTCGTCCTGTTACTCCCCTCTTTCTCTTCGCCCTAATCCTCTTCCCTTTCCTTCTCGCCCCTCCACCTTTTCCTCTTCCTCCTCCTCCCCTTCCTTTCCCTCCTCTTTGTTTCCGAGGTCTCCTCCTAACGTCGTTTGTCCTCGACCATTGGAGGGAGGGACGCAGGAGGACGGAGAGAGGGAGGGAGGGAGGGAGGGAGGAGGGAGAAGAGAGGGAGGAGGGAGGGAGGGTGAGAGGAAGGAGGAGGAGAGAAGAAGCCTTGTCTCCATCGTCTTCGTTTCGCCCGCCAAGAAGTCCCCCCCTTCCTCCATTCCTCCTCTCTTTCTCCTCTTCCCCATTCTCCTCTTTTTTTTTCTCCTCATCCTATTCTTGCTCCCACCCTTGTTCTTCCGCCTGCTCTTCCTCCTCCTCCTCTTCTTCTTCCTTTTCCTCCTGCTCCTGCTCCTCCTCCTCCTCATCTCCTCCTCCATACACACTCCCTGTCCTCCCTTTCCTCCAGCAACCACCCCCCCAACTCTCCACTATTGAGTTGGGCGCGCCACGCGAATGAATAGAATAGCCTGGCGGCAGTCAAACTAGAAGGAAAAGGACCACAAGGCATGAAAGGGTTCAGCACTCTCATAGATGAACGGGACTAAGGTTCGATTCTTCTTTCTTAGGAGAAGTGACGACGTTTGTATTATGTGGTGGTAACGAACGCGAAGGGCCAAGGAAGGAGGAAAATGGCGAATTTGGCAATGTGTCACCTGAGGCTCTCAAGCCAGGACTGGTTCTCTCTCTCTCTCTTTCTCTCTCTCTCTCTCTCTCTCTCTCTCTCTCTCTCTCTCTCTCTCTCTCTCTCTCTCTCTCTCTCTCTCTCTCTCTCTCTCTCTCTCTCTCTCTCTCTCTCTCTCTCTCTCTCTCTCTCTCTCTCTCTCTCTCTCTCTCTCTCTCTCTCTCTCTCTCTCTCTCTCTCTCTCTCTCTCTCTCTCTCTCTCTCTCTCTCTCTCTCTCTCTCTCTCTCTCTCTCTCTCTCACTCTCTCTCTCGCATTCTCTCTCTCTCTCTCTCTCTCTCTCTCTCTCTCTCTCTCTCTCTCTCTCCCTCTCTCTCTCTCTCTCTCTCTCTCTCTCTCTCTCTCTCTCTCTCTCTCTCTCTCTCTCTCTCTCTCTCTCTCTCTCTCTCTCTCTCTCTCTCTCTCTCTCTCTCTCTCTCTCTCTCTCTCTCTCTATCCACTCTCTCTCTCTCTCTCTCTCTCTCTCTCTCTCTCTCTCTCTCTCTCTCTCTCTCTCTCTCTCTCTCTCTCTCTCTCTCTCTCTCTCTCTCTCTCTCTCTCTCTCTCTCTCTCTCTCTCTCTCTCTCTCTCTCTCTCTCTCTCTCTCTCTTTTAATATACAGTACAACAATGACGAATAAAATAAAAGAATAAATGAAAACAAAAACCATTCATTTATAGCAAGGTCATTAAAAAACGTATCGAGTTTTTAGTTCAGTGCAGAAGAGGGTCGATCTTTCTTTTTTCTTTAATAAACATTATTCACATAAACACAAAAGACGTAACATTACATCAAATCACGTAACCTTAACCCACGAAAGCGTGGAAAGGGGTTTCTCGAAGTCCAGATAGAATCGTCAGGTGTCAGCCAGAATAAAGTCTTTAAAGGGAGTGCTGTGTTCCTCGGGCGTTTGGAACAAGAAGTACATTTTGTTGAACGTCAAGGACCGTAAGCGGCTAGAGCTTAACCCATTCAATTCCGATGACAAGATGTCTTGTCATTTGGTCAAATAAAACAAAAAATCATAATAAAACAACAAAATGTTTGATGATCAAACAGCACCAGAAAAATATGACGTCATCAGTCCTCCTCGCGGAGGAGGACTGATGACGTCATATTTTTCTGGTGCTGTTTGATCATCAAACATTTTGTTGTTTTATTATGATTTTTTGTTTTATTTGACCAAATGACAAGACATCTTGTCATCGGAGTTGAATGGCTTAAAGTGTTATCACACTGGGAGGTTTTTCCTCCGATTGTTGGAGCAAATTTGCAACTCGCAGCTTTCGGGAAGGAGACGGATATGCTGAAGAAAAATAACTTTCCTCCAGCATATCAAATAACATTCTATTTTTGTTTGAGAAAACTAAACAGTTTGCCAGTGATTTTACAGCGGAGGTTGAAGGAAAAATAGCCCGGTCTGATAACCCCTTTAACCAGGTTCCAGCAGACACTCAGCAACGCTTAGGCAACCTTACTCTCCCTCCCCCCACTTTCCTTACCTCCCCGCTTTCCACCTCTGCTTGTCCCCTTCCCTTTCTCTCTTGCCCACTCCCCCAACCTCCACATTCTCTATATTCTTTTTCAACCATTTTGATATTTTCAGTAGAGTTTATACCTTCCGCCTTCCTCCCCTTTTCCTCCTTTCCTTCCCTTCCTTCTCCTCCTCCTCCTCTTCCCCTTCCCCCTCCTTCTCCCCTTCCCCCTCCTCCCCTCCTCCTCCTCTTCCCTTCCTCCTTCTCCTCCCTTTCCCTTCCTCCTCTTCCCCTTCCCCTCTTCCTCTTCCCCTCCTCCTCCTCTTCCCCTTCGCCTCTTCTCCTTCCCCCTCCTTTTCCCCTTCCCTCTTCTCTTCCCCTTTTCCTCCTCTTCCCTCTCATCCTCTTCTCCCTTCCCTCCTTCCATTTACTTTCTTCCCCCTTATTCTAGCCTTCCCCTCTCTGCATGGAATTACTCAGGGTCGTAGCACTTTCCCCTTTTCCTACCCTTTCCCCTGACTCCTTCCCTCTTTCCTCCGTTTTCCTTCTTCTCTCCCTTTCCCCTCCCATTCCTTTCCAGCCATGCCTCTTCCATTTTCGACTTTTCAGCATTTTTCAGTATCTTTCGTTCTGTGCTTCCTGTCTTTTTGTTTCTCCTCATTCCCTGTTTCCTTTCGTCCCTTCATTTTTCTTTCATCACATACTTCTTCCTTAGTTTCTTTTCCTAATGACATTTTTCTCTCTTCTTTTATTCCCAACTATTTTCATCGTTTTGTCTTTCTTTCCTTATTCGTTACTTGTATTCTAAATCGTCGCAAAGGTTAATCCTATTCTTAGTCATTTTTCCATGTAGTTTCATCTCTTACTCTCTTTCTCTACACTATTCCCTCTCTATACTATTCTTTCTGCCTTACGACACACTTCACTAGCCTCGACGAAACTATGTGATCACCCTCTAATATAAGGCACCCAATCTCCAACACAAACGCCCCAGCCTTTGCAAATAGGCAAGAATTGGTTTACCCATAGAGTGGTCAACGAAATAAATAGACTTAGTAACCACGTAGTGAGTGCAGAAAGTATTTTTTGTTTTAAAAGAAGGTTGTATAACTTTATGGATGGGGATGAAAGGTGGTAATGGGCATAGAACTGCCTAGTATAGTCCTTATGGTCTCTTGTAGTCTCCTTCATTCTTATGTTCTTAAGTTCTTTTTCCTACACAAGCAACCTCGCTGTACCCGCCTTTGGCCTATCCACAGACACCAACACCCCCCCCCCTGCCCACAACTTAACCTCGTCGATGGGACGCGAGCTAATACCCATCCCATTACCTTCCCCTACAGGAGAATGGCGTGTCCCCCTCGCCCACCAAGACGGCCAAGGGGTCACCCAAGAAGAGGGCGCCGCGGTCTGTCGACCACTCGCCCATCAAGCGCACCACGCCTACGTCATCCGGGCCGGAAAAGAAGAGTAAGTAACCCACACTAATCTAATGGGAACCCTGGGAAGGAGGAGAAAATCTTTGTTTTTCATTAGGAATAGTAAGAGTAGTTGAGAGGTAACCGTGAAGGTGAAGTCTAGTTTTCAATAGTAGTAGTAGTAGGAGTAGTAGTAGTAGTAGTAGTAGTAGTAGTAGTAGTAGTAGTAGTAGTAGTAGTAGTAGTAGTAGTAGTAGTAGTAGTAGTAGTAGTAGAAGTAGTAGTAGTAGTAGTAGTAATCTCGATTTTGAGCTGACTATAGTAGAGATTAGGATAAAAGTCAAAGGCATAAATCCACTCCAACCCATTTCATCCCCACATACTTTACTCCTATTCAACAACCCACTAGTCCCACCCGTGATGGTCAGCAAAATATGCTGCGTTTGAGCGTCTGCGCAACAAAATTGTAGACAATGTGCATGCGTCTGCGTCACAGGTGGATGAGAGTGCACGAACTGCAGAAGAGGAGGGTAATGCAGAAATCGGAGGGAGCAACAACTTCCGGAGGCGAGGAGTGGGTAATTGGGAGATGTGGATACTGTGAATGATGGGAGGGATGTGATGTAGATGAACGTTGGTGGTGGTCTAATGAGTGAGAGAGGCTCAGAAGAGGGAAGTGATCCGACGATATCGAGATCGGAGGACGAAAACCCACGTCATCAAGAGCAGCGGGGCAGGAGGGGGGAGGGCAGGTTCTGGTAGACGTGGCAACAGCCCATGGTTGAAGAGTAGCTGAACGACGCCTACAACAGGATACTTGCCTTCTCCTCAGGAAACCCCTTCACCCCGCCTAAATGCAATGCAACCAAAGACCTAATAGAGGAGATGACCCTTCTAATAAGAGCATATATAAACTCATCTCCCAACTCTCCGCAGATATTCAAAACGTTAGCTATCCTTCCACACCTTACATGTCAGAGGACTCACAGATAATCAAAGCGCTCGGAGAATGTCCAGGCATTATAACGGAGGAAGGAACATTGGAAGAAAGGAGAAGTGGAGCAACTTATGATGGAGGCAGAGGCCATTCAAGATAAACTCCACAATGGCACCAACAGAAAGAAGAGACCAGAAGACAGAGCCAGGAATCTTGCAGTTAAGATGAGGCAGGTAAAGGATGCAACTGCCATGAGGTCGCTCGCAGGGGAGGAAGAAGACCCAGGAGTTTTACCCCTAAACGAGGAAGCACTGAAGATCCTGAAAGAAAAGTATCCAACAGCAAGACCAGCAAACCCGGATACTAAACTCATTGGTGACTACCTCCCATTCCACGAAGCGACCTTTGAGAGCATTACGAGAGAGTGGATCTGGAACCTTGCTCTACACACCCAGGGAGCTGCAGGACCATGGGGCTTAGATGCGTCTGGATGAAAATGTCAGCACCAACCTATTTGGGACAACAGCGGGGTGACTGCAGGAGGCCAACGCTGGTTTGGCGAGGAAAATGGCTACTGAGGACTGTCAGCAGCTTCAGCCATACACAGCGTGCAGCCTTATCCCACTGGTTAAGAAGCCTGGCTGTCGTCCATTTTGTTATAGGTGAGATGCTGAGAAGAATAATAGGGAAAGCTATCATGGAAGTCGCCAAGGACAAGGTACGAGAAGCGGCTGGCAACTTTCAGGTGTGTGCAGGGCAGCAGGCAGGTTGTGAGGCGGCAATTCACGCCATGAGGAGGATATTTGGGAAGTAATCTAATTAATTGATGCATCCAACGCCTCCAACAACATAAATGGAGAGGCTACTATACACAATATCAAAATCAAGTGCTTAGTTTTGGCCAAGTACGTGGAGAACACATACAGAGAACCAGCAAAGCTATTCGTCACCAACAGAGTTGAGAAGAAAGAGACGAAAGTGGAGGTCATCCAATCATCGGAAGGCACCACTCAGGGAGACCCGGTGGCCATGGCAATGTACGCGCTTGGTCTTATGCACCTGCAGCAGAGGATACAACATGAGGACACCAGGGTTAAACAGGTAGCATATGCAGATGATCTCATGGGAGCAGGGAAAGTAGCGGACGTAAAAAAGTGGTGGAATCTGGTGTAGACACACGGCTCGGACTTGGGTTATATCCCGAATGCAAAGAAGTCTGTCCTCATAGCGAAGCCAGTTTAATTTGATAAAGCTAAAAATCTCTTTGAAAATAGTGAAGTGAAGGTAACTAAAGAGGGGAAAAGACATCTCGATGCAGTGATCGGCTCTGAATCATTTAAAAAGCAATATATCAAAAACAAAGTTAACGAATGGGTGGCGGAAGTTAGGCTACCTGCCAACTTTGCAAAGACTGCCTAATGTGCGATGATACATCACAATACTCGCATCATGAAATATAAAGTTACAGCTGTATTACTCGTCTTCTTTCACTCTGAATATTGATAAGAAGAGAAAATATGATCAGGTCAGTTCACTGAATATGAGGGTCACTCAGCCACAACTACAAAACAAATATGATCAAGACACCAACGCCGGCATCCTCATATACCAACTAGCGCCTCATGACGCCTACGTAGGCGCCATCGTACCAAAGAGAGGAATTACATTTTAAGGACTGTA
>NC_134783.1:9876922-9889422 GCF_046742065.1 Oratosquilla oratoria
ACCCATCGTGCATTAGAACAATGCAAATATATCTTTCGGTGTCGAGAATTGAATGCTATGTATTTGTGCACAGTAGTTTTATAGAGGATTTTTTTTACTATGGATAGTATATGTGCAATAACCACAAAGGGTCTGTTTGCATTGATTTGGTGCACCGCGGGTCACGTTTGGGCGTCCTCAATAGAACTTTGGCTTGACTGTTGACCTGCCGCTGGCCTCTCATGATGCCTTTCAACACTGTGGTATGCTTCGTATATTTCTTTCGAGCTAGCCTCTCAACACCCCCAAAAATAAAACGAAAATTAACACGAAGTATCCCACTGTGCTGAATGAGTTGATTTGATACACTCCAGCAACCCAAAATTGTATTATTTTGCATCTGTTGTTGAATCCCCAGTCGTTGCTAAGCCACGCATGGTATGCACATATTTACAATCCATTCAGGGTTGTTGGCCTCTTTACAATGATAGCAATGACTTCTATAGGTCTGACTCTTTTAGACATTTGTTCATTTCCAGGAATGGCAACTAGATGCAGGTAAACTGATAGGCATAGATGCACATTTTGAATCCTAGTGTGATGTATCGGTGTTATTTTTCAGTCGAACAGAAGCTTCAGGATAACTGCATAGCAATTCACTGATAAATATAGTCACACACACATACACACACACATACATATATGCATACATACATACATACATACATACATACATACATACATACATACATACATACATACATACATACATACATACATACATACATACATTCATACATACATACATACATATATACACACATACATACATACATGTATATATACATACATACATGCATATGTAAATACATGCATACATATATACATACATATATACAGTACATACATACATACATACATATACACATATTGTGTAAAAGACCATAAGAAAAAATTGATAGAGCGTTTTCATCCTCAGAGTACAAAGTAAAAAAAAATCCAACAAAATTTAAAAATAAAACAATGCGAAGTAGCTTTCAAGAAGAAATCTCACATGATCCCAAATTGCCTTAAATAGTTCTTTTGTAGGTCACCTATAATTTCAAAAAAATGTCATAATGAAGTTATTTAGTTTGTGCAAACCATAGCTTGAATTTGAATTGTCAATAAACGTATCTTTGATCAGGGTACACTGTCAATTTCTCATCTAGAAAGGATTTGTTTTTATGTTTTTTTTAGAACCTTCCCAGTCGGTACGATATTTAGGCCCTGTTCACACTAGTGGCTTGAACCGCGCGGAAACCGCGACGCTACAGCATAGTCGAGGAAAAACTATGCAGTTGTGTGTGAACGCCTCCATTGAATTGAATAGTAACAAAAAGTGCATTGGAAATTTGGACAGCTCGAAAAGCTTCCTTTGTTCTTGTTTTACACCAGTTTTCAATACCTAACCTAACTTAACCAAGATGACATCTGTTAGAATGTTTATACGGGATGGAGTAAGCATACCCTACAATAATCTCAGAGTAATCATTAATAATGAAATTCCTCACTATGAGTTCCTAAGGATGTTCAGGTGATAAGAATATGAGGGAGGCCAAAAAAATTATTTTGGTAAAGGAAAACGAGAAGATTTTTGTGCAAGTTTTTTTTTTTCATTCCTTTTACTTCCGTGGGAAGACTATTATAAGTGAAGTATTTACAAGTTTTCCCTGGTATCTCAGTTTTGGAGCCATGTCATATAGTCCCTGAATCATTATCAAAAAATCCCGGACCACAAATCCATAGATGTATTACATACATAATACATATAGTACATGCTAGTACATAGCCAGTGTTTATACATGTATATTAGTTGCATGCATACATACTGATCAACACACACACACACACATACGTACATAAATACAAAGATTTTGGCATCATTTCTTCCGTCATTGTAGAGTTGAACGCACACATGAAATGAGCAGCCGTCGTCTACGGTAGACTCTCTAAATACTGGCATCCCTAATCACAGCACCAATCCTGATTGGCCAGTAATTAGAAAATGATCTAGATCACCCGTAGTCCGACTCGTCGCATACTCTGATTGGGTAGTAACAACTAATCAGAGTTGGCATGCCACAGTCCTTGCACACCAACACTCAGCTTTGGTCATACCAAAGTGCTTTTGGCAAATAGATCAAGAAGAAATGCTTGAGAAAAGAATCACCATGAACTATTAATCCCGTCGACGATCTTCCCTGCATCAATACACCACTCAGCTGGCCTTCCAGACGCTATCAGAGTTTCATTCAAAATTTACAACTTCACATCTTAAAAAAAAAAAAAAAATCAGCGCCACAAATGGCACTGTGTAGTTTTGATATATTTCTTCTTTATGATCTTGTGTCCAAGCTTGAAAACTCTTCTTTTGTCCAAAAGAAGCACCTGAATCTTGAGATCATGGAAAGAGGAGACACGATGATCCTTCTTTCTTTTTCAAAACAAAATACCCTGCGGTATTATGACTCACGAGATTCATGAACTGTTGCAAAGGTGGGCACCCTACTCCGGTGTTGGTCATGAAAGGAGGAGACACGATGATCCATCTTTCTTTCTTTCTTTCTTTTTTTTGTCCAAGTAAATTGAAAATACTCTGCGGTAGTATGACTTACGAAATTCATGATCTGTTGCAAAGACGGCCACCCTACTCTGGTGTTGACCAGAAGAAAATAAAATCATCGTAGGTGGTGAGGAGCCTACGCTAGGAGGCGCGTAGCTGCGGCCAAAGCCGCCACCTTTGACCTATTTGCTTGTACTGTTAGGGCGAGTAACAGTCATTGCTGGAAATCGTAGAGAAGTGCTGGATTCGAACTCACAACCAAGCAAATGTGAGACCTGCACGCCTCCGATTACACCACCAGCATAGCAAAAGGATTAGTTAAGGCAGCCTCAAGCCTTTCAGTATAATATCTTTTCCGGAGCTGAATACGATCGTCTGGCGTCAGCCAAAACAAAATCTACGGGGAGTACCATCGTAGCCAAGGCGATAGTGGGCTAAGTCTTCAGCCAGTGGCTTCTACCCAGGATCCTATGATGCATGTTCTGAAGGATACGTTGCTCTCTAAACTTATAACTACTCAAAGATACGTTGCTCTCTAAACTGATAACTACTCAAAGGTTCACTTTCTCCCACACCTCTTTTATTCTCTTATTTCTTCTTGTTTTCATAAGTGATAATGTTTGTATCATGTTGACACTGAAACTGTTGTGGCACCAATTTAAGACGCCGCATACTGTCTAATCATATGAAGAACGTTGCTTTGGTCCAACAAAGAATACGGAAAGGTTCCAATAAGAAAACCGTTTATTTGGTCGTATTCTTGAACGTTTTACGTTCTGAGAGTCCCAATCATTCTTGACACTGGTTGACTATAATCCCTCCAAGCATATGACTTCTCATTGAGTTCTTTTTTGAGACCCGAAACTATGTTTAAAACTAAGACTGTTTGTCTAAGAAGCCACTGAACATAAAGCATGTTTTTATGCCTTTCTGAATGACCCCAAGAACACCAAGATACAGAGGCACACATTTAAGAACGCATGAAATGTAAGTAGCCGTTGTCCCGAATTCTTCTGCTGATATGTTGCAGAAGTCATTTAGAGTTCCAACCTGTGAATTTCTAACAAGCCAGTTGGGGCTGCACTGTTCGCCCTTCACATCCAGCCGTCCTACTTGTAACAAGTCTCAGAAATGGGGTCATCAAGTTTAACCCCATGTGATGCATTATCCGAAGCTTGCCCTATAACCATACACAGAAGTCCACAAAAGACAACCCTCGGTGGAGGACACGAAGATGATACCCACAGAACTCATGGTTAAGATAACTGAACCCATCCTGCCAAGAGCTGTTTGGAATGGGAAGTTATACTGCATGGGGGGCTTGCTCGGAGGAACCGTGGGAATTGGCGTCAGCGTGTGAGTAAAGTGACTCGCCTCACATGCGATGTATGCTCCCAATCGATGATGACGAGAGGTTCAGATATTGATAGTGCTTGATTCGGCTCCTTCAATCTAAAGACTCCGGTTTCGTCGTCATCTTCTCAGTCTAGGGATTTGCTTTCAGTTTGCATAGGTGTCATACCCTAGCTATGGTTTTCTGCTGATTTGTCGAAGCCGTGTGCAAACAAAAAAAGACTGTTGAGGTTTCCCTGGAAGATGCACATAGGCTTCATCTATTCTAGTATGAAGCAAATTTGTACTAATGGTACTGAATTCGCAGGTTTTAATCGCTCCAGTTCCCTTTTCTCCAGCGGCTGGTATTTTAAAACAGCCGGACAGGACTCGTGGTAATGGATTTGAATTGGACAAATTTAGGTTTACGGAAGAAATAGACAAGAACTGGTTTACCAACAGAGTAGTTAGCGAATGGAATAGACTTAGTAACCATGTAGCGAGCGCTGAAACAATTGGTTGTTTTTAGAGAAGGTTAGGTAACTTTATGAATAGGGATGACAGGTGGTAATGGACATGAAACTGATCAGTGTAGACGTTATGGTTTCTTGCAGTCTCCTCCATTCTTATGTTCTTATGGCTTTTGTTTTGTATTGAACTTTCGTATTTAAACGAATGAACCCAGGGTTTGTTTTCCTCCTCTACGCAAAGCATAGATTCCAACATGCTGTCTTCTGGATGTGTAGCAGATCACAGATTAATCGCAACATGTTCTTTGTCCAAAACAGCCACGGGCAGTCCTGACCCCACTGTATGAGACTCTCAGAACAACACTCCCTTTGGTGTTTGACATATCCTTCTATACAGTAACGGCATATAAAAGGAATCTTCGTAATGAAGTTGGATTGATAGAACGATATCTAACATTTCATTTCATACCTAGAATCATTGTTGGTATGTCTTAGAAATTGTGTTCATGACTGTACTTCTGGTTCACTTACAATTGGACACCACTGTTGTAGTAATGTAGTCTTCCATTATCTTCACTTTTGTGATCAAAGTATTTCTTCCACCGTAATAACAGCTAGCGTTCGACATACCAGTTCACGTCCTTATCACGGCTAAGGTATTAAATTTGAGATTCCTTCTGAGTTACCTACGATGTTTAGATTTGGTGTTTAAGTCTAGAGTGTAAAAGCAAATGCCAGATTTGCTTCGCAGTCTGCCTATTGTAGACCTTATGGCCTCTTACAGTCTCCTCTATTCTATTGTTCTTGTTTTCTTATTCAATGCATAATGGGCACATAGCGAAGGACACATCATTATTTATTTATGAACTTGGCTTTCTCCGGGAATTTACTTGGTCACATTCTTTTCAGTGATTGAAATTTGCAAAATGTGAGAAGTTGTCTGGGACTGACTTAATTTTTTCATGCATTTGACTTCAAAACTAGATTTAAGTCAAGACGAAGGAAGCAAGGGTGATAGATAGGAATGGAATGGGTAGGATTGGGTGCATGTCTTTGACTTAGATACCTCCCTTATAAGGGGGAAAAACCTTTGGTGTATAGATAGATAGATTTCCAGTCCGAGAAGAAAGAACAAACAAGTTAGATTAGCACAGTAGTTGGCAACTCAGGAAGCCAGGACCACGCTACCTACATTAGACGAAGGGGAGAAGAAACATTGTTGATGGCCAAGACTGTTTTAAGCTTGTTATGCATTAGGCGAGACAAAATGCATTTGTTCGCCAAAGGCAAAGAAGTAACAGTCTCGCGTAAAGTTCACAATGTGATTGCGACATTGGTCGTTCGCTCCTCTGATTGTGACATTGGTCGTTCGCTCCTCTGATTGTGACATTGGTCGTTCGCTCCTCTGTTGCCCTGCAGTGACGACTGTAAACCACGTCTTTACCCATGTTCTGCCTCTACGCCACCGGTTCCCAACCTGACCGCTCGTAGACCCCTCCCTTATGCGATGCTGCTTCCTAACCCCTTGGGGACCACTTCATCTATGAGTAAAATCGTCTGGCATTCGTTGTCCTGCAGTAACGACCGTACACCAGACCTTATACCCTTGTTCAGCCTCTACGCCACCGGTTCCCAACCTGACTCTTCGTGGGCCCCTCGTTTATGTGATGCTGCTTCCTAGCCCCTCGGAGACCTCTTTAACAATTAATAGAATTGCCCGGCATCCACTCGTTGGCGTCGTGGCTATCCATCTTTCTTCAGGGAATGATGGTCTTCGTTCTAGTCCATGTTGGGTTGTTGGTGCACCCGAACGTGGCTTACGCGTCCAATTCGGGATTTGAAGGATCTTCTGCAAACTGGGCTAGTTCTTGCTTGCGGGAGGTCTAGTTTCGTTTGAAGTAACCTTTCATTCCTTTTCCTTCGTCTTTATTCCAGTTCTTCACATTGGTTTGTCTCAAATCTTGTTGTTCTTTCGCGAATGGTGGACCTCCTGAGGTTTCGGTCTCTTGCATTGTATTCACAAGTGCTGAAGTAAATGTTACAATTGACATCTACTAACGATTACTTGTTATCAGTTTTTGGACCCTCTTGGAAACCTATGCAGACTTTTAGGGACTCGGGAACTCGTGAAGAAGACCATAACTCTGTTATCATGATTCCCAAACAAGACAAACAAAGCTTCCCAAACCCCAACTGTTAGCATGATCATCGACTTCTGCAAAATCCCATGTTCTGGTCTAATGAAGGTGCAACAATCTTCCTATAGACAGAAGGGATGGTGAATTGTGAGAGACGAAACACCGCGCGGTAACCCAGTGGATACCGTGTCAAACTCATGATAAGAAGGTTGTGAGTTCGATTCCCGGGACCCGCTGCGAGCCATGTCGCGTCGCGTCGGTTCCCTACATCCCTGGCCAGGCGAGGAGGCGACCCAACATCGATCTAAAAACCCAGCGGCTTGCAGCAACTGACAGGGCTTTGCTCTACCATGGGTTTCTCACTTCCTACAACGTGGGAGTGGAATGGTGAGAGTTTGGAGAGAAACACAGCACAGCCTAATGAATTCATAGTTTGGAAGTCCCCTTCTCTAAACTTTATATCACAAATTTGTCAAGGTTTTAGTTGACATTTTGTCCGGGGCTCAAGTGTCTACCCAAAGGACTACATTCCTAGTGGGATCGAATAATAAGATTGGAGCTTTGATTCATGGAAGTAGGTGTTTACACCATTCTCAGGTAGTAGTGACACCGCAGATTCCCTCAGTTTCGATCGACAGAAGATGAAATGCTGTGTGCATGTGTGTGTGTGGCATCTGCACACTTCACATGTTTATATAGATAGCACCTGATAGCCACAGTGTTCTCTAAGACTGGGTACTACTTGAAGTGTGCTGAAGTTGTTTTGTGATTATAACGTATTCTGTACTCTGATAGTCATGGGTGCTAAGCTTGAGTCTCACGGGTGATATGGTTAAATGCTATTGATTCTTTTAGAGCTAACTTGATACAAGGGCTCAAATTGAATTTAGAGTTTTGCCAGCATCAGAGACCAGAATATCAAAGTTACCATAGTTCAAAATATTATGAACTTGATAGATAGTTGAGACAAATGAACAAAAACAACAACCTACATAAACTTGACACCTGCCTGTGCTGTAGTTGACCTCAAAGTTCGTCTGCCATAGGTTTCATTTGTTATCAGTTTTCCTTTATATAAAAAAAATCAGCCTGCCTGCCGCTGTATCGAAGCTTATGTTCTGAAGAGTGTTTGTTGTTACATAAAATGTAATTTCTTTTTTTCGATCTTGATGTGATCTTGCCCGGTAACCTTAGTTAAGATTCTTATCTATTGTTTTGATTTCAGTCAGTGTTTCGTCATGACCTATGTGAAAAATTTATCCGTGAGGTTTTCAAGGCGTCTTCTACTAATACTCAGTTTATAATATTTGTATATATAGTTGTTGATAAACCAAGGTTGCCTGAATAAACTTAATCTGGCATTCCTATTATATGTGACTAAAGGTGGCGTCACACTAGGCTAGCATACTATTTGTCTTTGTTACTTCGTTTGAGTAGAAACGACTTCGTTTACAATATTCTAGACTTCCGTAAGAACATCTCAACAATGTGTCTAACATTAGTATAGGTTAAACTTCTCTTAGCTCGTCATTCAACCTCTCGCTACATGATACAAGAGTAATTTGGAGATTTGAAAAACCATAGATCGTAACCGAAGTCGTTTCTGTTCAAACGAAGTAGCAAAAGCAAGTAGCATGCTAGCGACAAATGCTTAGTGTGCCGCCACCTTAAATCTCCCCGCTTGCCACTCGTCTGACACTCTTCATAACGTAAGCGAGTGCCACACATCCCAAAACTCGTTTCTGAATGGCCGCATCCCCGCCCACTTTTTCCCTCCGTCCCTCCAACCTTCCCTCTCCTTTACGACCTTTCCATACTCACATCTCTCTTTCTCTTTCCCCGGCATGACTACAGATCGAGTCCCACAAGTTGACGTGGAAGGCTGAGAGCAAAATTGGTTCTCTGGACAACAAGGACCACCGCCCTGGCGGAGGTGACAAAAAGATCGAGACAAGGAAGATTAATGTCCAGGCCAAGTCCAAGATTGGTTCCAAGGACAACATCAAACACAAGGCTGGAGGAGGTGACGTGCAGGTGAGTTGGATCTTCGAGGGCGTTGGTGTGTTTTTAAAGGATGACGGGGTAGGATAAAGAAAGTCGGCATATAGAAAGTGTGGGATAGGGTTAACCTTAGTAGCGGACTAGAAAGACATGAATAGGAAGAAAACAAAGACAAAGGAGGGAGAGATAAAAAATGCAGAATCGTGAATAGCAGGAAGCTGAAAGAAGGGAGAATGGTTAAAGTAAAGGATCTAAGAAAAAATATATATATTAGAAGAAATAGGACACAAAAGAAGAGCAGTAGGGTAAACTAAATTCTATCTATTACAGAACTTCAAACTAAGCTCCGCCCTCCACTATCAAATTGACACTCATAGTCTGAGTACTTGAATACCCGAGAGGCCCAAGCTCAATTTGTATATTTGTAATATATAGAGTTTAGGAAATAATTATGAGAATTGGGGAACAAAGTCAGTGTTATTAGAGTAACATAAGAGATCGAGAAGGAAAGGAATTGAATTTAGTGAAAATGTAAAAAGAGCTTGATACAATTTCATATAGGCTTTCAACATTGTGATAGGTTCTCTATGAATATTTTTATACCATTAGTATTGCTAAAGTATATAGCCTATTTTTGCACATGTGTGGTAAATAAAAAAATAATGACAGAAGGATTAAATCCTATTTAGGAAAAAGTCATTCTAGTTGGAGAAACTATATTTCGAATGCATTAGGCAATTCAGATCCTAAAGTTAATTGACATAGAAAAATTGTTGAAAACAAAATCCTGTTTTCAAAAATAGCTTTAGATTTCTTCAGAAAGGATTTTTAGTGAGATTTATGAAGGCTGCTTGAAAACACGACCAAAAGAGATTGATTAAACACGCCTACCTCTCATCCTTAAGTACTAACGAAATGTTTATAAATTTCCGGGGATTTTTTTCTTCTGTAATTCTGTTTTAATTTACAGATGACCTTCGAAATAGAAGCTTTAAAGTCGATTGTATTTCACATGTTGATAATGTCATTATATAGTCATAATTAGTACATCTCATTACATAATCTTATCATCTCTCTGTTATATTTCATAAGTTCAGTACTGTCTATTTAATTTCGTTATTTAAGTTAATCAAGATTTTTGCTACTGACACACACACACACACACACACACACACACACACACACACACACACACACACACACACACACACACACACACACACACACACACACACACACACACACACACACACTCATACACACATATATATACGCGTGCGCACACACACATACACACACACACACAAACATACACATACACACACACACAAGCATACACATATACACATACACACATACACGCGTGCGCACAGACACACGCACACACACACGCACACACACACACACACACACACACACACACACACACACACACAAGCATACACATATACACATACACGCGTGCGCACAGACACACGCACACACACACACACACACACACACACACACACAAACACACACACACACACACACAAACACAAACACACACACACACAAACACACACACATACACACACACGCACACACGAAAAACCTTTTCAGTGCTTCGTTTATTTCACATTCACTTGTAAGTAAAAAAGATTTGTTCTAATATTATCTATAATTTTATTTCTTTTCTTTTTTCTTTCTATTAAGTTCTAAAATACACATATTATTTCGTTTCATATACTTGAGATAAAACATAATGCTGTTGATTTTATTTTATTTTTTTCAAAGGCCTTAGTTACTAATTTTATTTCTTACAACCCACACGAAGTTAAGAGTATAATTATTGTATACATAATTTTAAGTTTATGTTGCTTTTCTGTTCTTCATAACTGACCCATTAATCTTAACTACCATAGTAACCATGTCTCATTATCTAGTATAGCTAACCTCGTTCCTGAAACGCTCCTAAATCCATGTTGATCAACCCTTCTTCCTTTTTATGATGAACTTCTCTTCTCTCGCCCGACAAATCCCAATTCCCTTCCATCCCCCCAGCAGCCCATCCTCGGCCACCCTCCTCGAATCCTGTAAACACCCCTAACACCCATTTCACAGCCTGTGTGACATAGGGCCTGTACATAAGTGTATTGTCGTGGCCATGTACAGGAATATCATTCAAGAGAAAGCCAGTGTTCTAGAACCAAGCGAGCGGTTTCACGGCCCTCTCTGTGCACCAGAATGTGGTGTACAGTAGATGTGGGTTCTACGTGTTAACCTTTTCACCACAGAGGGTGTTATCTTTTCCTTCTTGTTGGTGCCAAGTGAGTTTCACCCCGAGGTTCTTCCGTATTGGTTATAATCGTCTGACGTCATTCACCTCAAAGTCTACGTCACCAGTTCAGTAGTATGGGCCATTATGGGTTAACCGAGATAGTTTAATTAACCCCTTACTTTGACGAAGCTCCTCAAAACTCATCTGGCGTTAACCAAAACAAAATTCTTGATTGTAACCTGAAGGAGTTAACTCCCTTACTCCTCTCGTGTGTTAAAGGTTAAACTTCTTTCGGTTGAACCTTTAACCACGATACTGTCATTATCAAACTTATAATTCCCGTCAAACATTTCAATTTTCTCTCGACCTCCCGCGGTGAAAAGGTTACCGACAATCCTGTTTTGCGAAAGAGAACGATTGTGATCATGGCAAAACAAAAAACAAAAATTTCCTCGAAGACACATGAAACGGATGAGGATTTTGAACTTCCCAGACCATTCTCTGTTGTCTTTTACACGTCGTCATCATCATACCTTCTTTCCGAGACAGTCCTTACACATAGACAGACCCTCCATGCCTGACTTATAAGAGAAAAAAAAAAGGCCTTGATTCCTTTTTTCCGTTCCGTCCCTGTACAGCACTTTATGACCTATCTTGGGTCAAAAGTCTTCCCCTCCAGTATTCCTCCCACGATTCCCTATTTACATTCTTTTATACAGAAAAAAAAATCATGAGATAAACGTTCATTTACTTTGATTTTGTTTTCATGAAAATAGAAATACACTTTCTAGTGTTATTGTTCTTGCATGCTGTTTTTTCTCATTCTAAGTCAATTATCTGAAATTGGTCTGTTTGACTTTTTAATAGTATAACAAGTAATCGTCCGAGTTAGTTCTGCTTTATAAATACGTGTGTCGTGATGTTATGGTTTATGATATGATTTCTGACTCATTTCGTGTGGTTACCCCTTCTTCCGTTTTCTTTGATGTCCAGAAGAAGCGCCTGAAGCCGAAGTCGCAAGTAAGTGTGAGGAGATCCACCTAAGTATTGGCTCAATTCAGGAATGCACTGCTTTCAAATTAAAAAAAAAAAAAGAGACACAGTCGAAATGTTTAAGTAAAGAAGGGAGAGAGAAAGAATACGCAAAAGAAAATCTATTTAGGGCATCAAGGAAAGACCGACGTATCAAGACGTCTTTTGTCGTTTGTTTATACTGGTGTCTGGTGGAGACGAGCAAAAGTGTAGCTTTTCCGAAGGTAAGAATTACTAGTTACTCGAAGGTGATCACATTGGTAGAGTCCCCCCACGTCTAGAAGAGGTCTCGACGAGATACGTGGAACATTCTGGAATCCCAAGGTGAGGAGACAAAGCCAGTCAGTGTGCGTTTCTGAAGGGGAGCAGAGGAACGCCAGGATCGATGAAGGTGTTATCAAGATTTTTTTTTTTTTTTTTTTTTATCGAGCACTGTGGTAAGAACTGAGGGGTTTTATTCCTTTGATTTTAAAATATCACCCTTGAAGAATATTTTCGCGTTGTCTTTGAGACTATCTCCAAATCTAATAACTCTTTCTGATTGTCTGCATCGAGGTCGACATAAGATCAGGACATCCGAAAGGGGGGTAGGGGGTGCGGTGTAAGGTCGACACTGACGGACAACAGAGCTCATGCTCACAGTGACTGTAATTAATTACCATGGATTAAATTTTATATCATTA
>NC_134783.1:9896922-9901922 GCF_046742065.1 Oratosquilla oratoria
AAAGAGTGAGAAGAGAGTAAAGGAGAAAAGGAAGAGGAGGAGGAGAAGGTGGATAGGAGACGAAAAGGAGAGAAAGAATTGTAACAAGGAAAGAGAAGGAAGGCGAGAACAGGAGAAGGAATAAGAGATGAGGCGAAAATAAAAAAAGGATAAAATATGGAAGAAGGAAAATGAAGGAGTATAAGAACAGCCTCACAAGGGAAGAGAATACAGAGAACAATTTGAGACTAAAAGATCAGTGACGTCAGCTGGTGGCTGAAGAGAGAGAGAGAGAGAAAGAGACTTATCTGCCATGAAGCGAGCATAGAACCAAATACTAAAATAAGGCAGAAAAGAAGATATAATAAAGCGGAAGACTGAATAAGTGCGTAAACCTGAGACCCTGAAAGATTGGAAAATAAGTGATGATAAAATGGAGGTCCAAGAGACCCATGCATCGGAGACTTGGAGGCAAGTACTTGGGTGGGGAGCATGATATCACAAAGGAGTTTGTTTTGTGTAGGCAACCCTGGTCTGTAATAGCAAGTCTACTACCTGCATGACTGTCTGGAAGAATTATATATACAATAAACCCTTAAATATACTGAAACTAGACCATGACACCGCCCAACAGTGTCGACTCCACAAAGACAGATGACACCATTGTTTTTGGATTAAATCAAATGTTTGACGTGACCTAACTTTGACCAACATGTCGATAACAATAGAACCCAAATAGAGAAGATAGCCACCTATTGCATGATTAACTGAGAATACCTATTTATTTATTTATTTACTATTTAGCGTATAGTATACATAGTCTACACTTCCCAAGGCAACTGTAAGAAACATGACTCACCTAGACTGTTTACTTGGCGTGATCCATATCAGGATGTGACCGCTGGGATAGAACGTTGTAGTGACTATTGAAAAGTGACCCCCAGTGCATGTTGAACATTAAGTATGTCCATAAAAAAAAAAAAAAAAATCCTTCATGACTCCACAATTTGTCACATCCACAAAATGTTGGAATTCCTTTATGTTGATGTAGTTCTTCCATGGTTTTCATAAATACAACAAGTAACGTGATGTTGTTTCATAGATCGTCCGGTGTCTAGTGTAAAAACCCTCTGAATTGTGTTAATAGACAATTGGATGTCGGAGTTTTAAAATATTTTACCACTGGATGCGGTGTCTGGAAGAAAACGTGTTCACAATTAAACGAAAACTTTACTGGGCTATCACTGAAAATAAATATATTTAGAAATGCAGATAGTTCTCTATATGGGAAATCTGTGAGTAGTCTCCAATTTTAAGAATAGAAATATCCGAAATCAAAACATTCTGGAAACAAGAAGCACTTTCAAATATTTAGGTACATTTTCGAGTGTTGGAAAATTTCCAATTTGAAAGATTCCCAGTAGAGCGGAGTATCTATTCCTTGCTTACAAACCTCGAGTCACTGTTGCACTTATTCATTTCGGACTCACCCGTGCAGTCACCTGCATTTTGTTGTCCATGCACAACCCCTTCCGCAATTTGCTTGACAATGAAAGGAAACCCTCTGACTGGTGAATATGGATGTATTGTGTTCTCAGACCTCCTTTTATCCGCCAGTCATATGGTCTCCGTTTACTGACTAGCAAATTATAGGCCACGAAAGTGAGCGGTTGGTGTCATCTGCTGAAGATCCCCCGTACAAAAATGATACTCTGTTCATGTGGGTCTGGGAAAATTTAGACTCACTGTCTGGCAGTAACTCTAGGTATGTTGCCATAAAGTGGGTCTAATTTCATCAAGACTCGCTGAAACGTAATCTAGTCAGCCCTATTTTAATGACAACAACCCCTATATTCCCCAGTTTGTGACAAGTTCGGTCTTCCAATATCCGCAAACCAGTTGTGTCTTCTTTGTCGACCATTGTACCACTGCTTTGTTTACATCAACAAATGAAGTTCTTTCCTAAGCCTAGACCTCAGGCATAGAGACCTGCTTGAGTGGCTATGTAAGAGATGTATTTATTCATCATTATTGTTGTTATTATCATTATTGTTGTTTTGGACGAAAGTAAAGTGATAAGATGTATAAGGAAAGTTAGCAATGAGTGGGAGAGGAGTTTAAAAGGAGTGAGGCTGGACGATCCAAAGAGTTTTCAGTATTTAGGGTTACATGTAGCAGGAAACGGAAGAACGGGGGTAGAGGTAAATCACAAAGTAAGGGAAGCAAATAATGACTAGGGAGAATAGAAAGTGTCATGAGATATATGAGTCTAAGGATGAACGCAAAGGGAAGACTGCGTGAAGGGATGATTTTGCTCATGACACTAACAGAGACTTGAAATGGGAGAAAGAAAGGAAGAATTGAAATGTAGTTTATATTAAGTGTTTAAGAAGTATGATAGGAGTTACGAGGATAGATAGAGTGAGAATTGAGGTGAGGCAGAGTGATGATGGAAAGACAACTGGCAGATAGGTTTGACTTAAGAATACTGGGATGGTTTTGGCATTTGGAAAGAACTAGTAAAAGAAGATCAATAAAAGTGTTAAAGGCAGAGATGGGTGGAGTGAATTTGAGAGGAACACCCAGAAAGGAAAATATGGATGAGGCCATGGTAGCCCGGGGTACAAAGGGAATTGATTCCGTTATAGACTGTAATTTACCAGCGTTTCTATCCTTGTACACAATTTCGCACCACTGCCGTGTGTTGTTTTATACTTTATATGTTGGTTTGGTTATTCTATGGTATCCATAGTTTCTTTGATAGTTCTTTTTTCTATAGAAAGCTGTGGAGAAATGATATAGCTGTTAGTGTTATATAGCTCAGGATTTGGTTAAGTCATTGCTGTTTGAGGGATTAAAGGACAGAGTAGGTGGTTGTTGGGGGCTGAAGTATAAGTTTAACATAATATCAATATCATATTGAAATGGGAGCCATACACTGGTAAATGGGAGGCTCGTTTCCTGTCATGAGGTAGACCTGTGTGATGCGAGAATGTCCTGTTATTAGGTGTGCTAATGTTGTTTCAAAACATCTGTTACGTTAATGCGAAGATGCCATGGATGTATGTGGGGTATAATTGTTTTTAATTTATTTGTTAGGTGTTGCTCCCACCATTCTTTCTACACGATTAGTAATGCTGATCGGAGAACTGGGTAATGGTCTGTTACTAACAGTGGAGTGCAGGTATCGAAGGAGGTGGATGCCGCATTTCTAGACGCTTTGTCAGTTTTTTTCCGGGGGCTGCCTACACGTGATGGCACCCAACAGAAAGATACAAAATTGGAGCAAATGAAGGTCTGGACGATGCATAAATGGATTATGTGGACTTGAGGGAAGAGATTGTTAGGCACTTAATGAATCTCATGTAATTACGTAGTGGATAATATACAAGACAGTGAGGATAACGAAATGTGCAATAGTAAAGACTGGAGCTATCGGGTAGGAGAGATAAAAAAAATTCATTTCAGTTTGGGACATTGTTCCATGATATATCACATGGTTTGATTGGGAACCATCAAAGTTATGTTTATATTTTCTGAATGGGTAGACAGGATGGAGAAAGATTCCTGTCGAATGGTTTCAGTTCTCATTTGATAATTTGTTAAGGTGGCAAAAACTGCGGTTACACTCCAGCGTCCGAAGAAATGCAACTGAATTGTTGGAATCCAAACATTCTGTTGACTTATGTAACCGTAGCTTTAGATGAAACAGGGATGCATTGGAGGAAATGGTCCCTTGGCCATTCCTGGGCACAAAGGTAGTGCGTCAACACACGTACAAACACACACGCACACACAGACACACACACACACACACACACACACACACACACACACACACACACACACACACACACACACACACACACACACACACACACACACACACACACACACACACATAAACACACGCGCAGACACTACAATATCCAGCCAATTTTCGAGACATACTGGATATCATAAATAAATACATCTTAAACAAATAAAGAAATATATGAAATGAATTAAAAAATTAATAGAATAAGAAGGAATATAAGCACACACAAACCCACACATAAACACACTACAATACTCGTCCAATTTTCGAAAAGGATTGGGTCAAATATATTATGTCCGTGTGTGTGTGTGTGTCTGTGTGTGTATGTGTGTGTGTGTGTGTGCGTGTGTATGTGTGTGTATGTGTAAGTCTGTGTGTGTGTCAGTGTGTATATATATATATGCATATATATACATATATATACATATATATGTATATATATGTATATATATATATGCATATGTATATATATATATATATATATATATTTATATGCATATGTATATATATATATATATATATATATATATATATATATATATATATATAGGGAGCAGATTCTCTTGTATGCATGTGTTGTTAAAGTGGACAGCATTAAGGAGGTTGTTAATCATCTTATGGGTATTCTCCAGCTTTCTAACCAATACTCTGCCATTTGGAGGGTGGGCATAAACCAAGTTGCCAAAATTATTCATTTATTCAACGTTTCGTCTGAAAAGAGACATCTTCACAATTATGGAAATAGATATCAATAACTCAGCAATAATACAAATCCTATCTCGATACATTGGCCGTTGTGGACCGCTACTTACAAAAATTAAAGGTCCAAAGAAATGAAGGAAATCGTCGGTTGGTGACTTATATAAGAGGGGGTAGGAATTTGGGAAATTATGGGCCTGAGGGGGTTTCCTTCCTTATGGGTCTTTACCCCTAGTCGGTGATTTTTCTCCTGGTTATTTTTATGGTAACGTAAAGACCCATAAGGAAGGAAACCCCCTCAGGCCCATAATTTCCCAAATTCATACCCCCTCTTATAGCGTAGCTAAAATTCTGCAAGAAGCCAACCCTTCCCACTAATCCTTCCCCCACTACCCCTTCCACCACCCAAGCTGGCTAGGTTCGTATATATAAGTCACCAACCGACGATTTCCTTCGTCATTTCTTTGGACCTTTAATTTTTGTAAGTAGCGGTCCACAACGGCCA